>NC_138298.1:3615000-3720000 GCF_965601325.2 Salmo salar
GTGAGTCTGATAAAACAGACATTTAGTCAATTCATCATTAAATGCTTACTACAAGGCAGTGTTGCTGATGAAATAGTGCAAGAGCACACCCTCGTGGACAAAATGCTTACAGCACCTGGTATTCCCAGGCGGTCTCCCATCCAAGTACTAACCAGGCCCGACCCTGCTTAGCTTCCGAGATCAGACGAGATCGGGCGAACCCAGGCTGGTATGGCCGTAAGCGAGACACAATCTCTTGCTACAACATATATATTCAAAGTGAGTGTGATAAACAGACATTGCATTTTCACCAATTAGATAAGCAGCTTGAACTTTGTGTCACTGAAAAAGTAGAAGAAATTACAAACACTGTTCCCATCACTTTTTAGCACAGGTAGTTGGATAAAATACCAACTTTATTTCCTTTCATCATTTGAACAGGGCAAAGGAGCACAAAGCACACACAAGCTGCATTCAGCAACAATATTCTTGTTTGTCTTATAAATACAAGGCAGATGCTAATTGAAAACACAAGGAAATTTGATCCTATTAAAAAGGCAGGAAGCTGCATTTAGTCAATTCATCATTAAATGCTTACTACAAGGCAGTGTTGCTGATGAAATAGTGCAAGAGCACACCCTCGTGGACAAAATGCTTACAGCACCTGGTATTCCCAGGCGGTCTCCCATCCAAGTACTAACCAGGCCCGACCCTGCTTAGCTTCCGAGATCAGACGAGATCGGGCGTACCCAGGCTGGTATGGCCGTAAGCGAGAAACAATCTCTTGCTACAACATATATAGTCAAAGTGAGTCTGATAAAACAGACATTTAGTCAATTCATCATTAAATGCTTACTACAAGGCAGTGTTGCTGATGAAATAGTGCAAGAGCACACCCTCGTGGACAAAATGCTTACAGCACCTGGTATTCCCAGGCGGTCTCCCATCCAAGTATTAACCAGGCACGACCCTGCTTAGCTTCCGAGATCAGACGAGATCGGGCGTACCCAGGCTGGTATGGCCGTAAGCGAGAAACAATCTCTTGCTACAACATATATAGTCAAAGTGAGTCAGATAAAACAGACATTTAGTCAATTCATCATTAAATGCTTACTACAAGGCAGTGTTGCTGATGAAATAGTGCAAGAGCACACCCTCGTGGACAAAATGCTTACAGCACCTCGTATTCCCAGGCGGTCTCCCATCCAAGTACTAACCAGGCACGACCCTGCTTAGCTTCCGAGATCAGACGAGATCGGGCGTACCCAGGCTGGTATGGCCGTAAGCGAGAAACAATCTCTTGCTACAACATATATAGTCAAAGTGAGTCTGATAAAACAGACATTTAGTCAATTCATCATTAAATGCTTACTACAAGGCAGTGTTGCTGATGAAATAGTGCAAGAGCACACCCTCGTGGACAAAATGCTTACAGCACCTGGTATTCCCAGGCGGTCTCCCATCCAAGTACTAACCAGGCCCGACCCTGCTTAGCTTCCGAGATCAGACGAGATCGGGCATACCCAGGCTGGTATGGCCGTAAGCGAGAAACAATCTCTTGCTACAACATATATATTCAAAGTGAGTGTGATAAACAGACATTGCATTTTCACCAATTAGATAAGCAGCTTGAACTTTGTGTCACTGAAAAAGTAGAAGAAATTACAAACACTGTTCCCATCACTTTTTAGCACAGGTAGTTGGATAAAATACCAACTTTATTTCCTTTCATCATTTGAACAGGGCAAAGGAGCACAAAGCACACACAAGCTGCATTCAGCAACAATATTCTTGTTTGTCTTATAAATACAAGGCAGATGCTAATTGAAAACACAAGGAAATTTGATCCTATTAAAAAGGCAGGAAGCTGCATTTAGTCAATTCATCATTAAATGCTTACTACAAGGCAGTGTTGCTGATGAAATAGTGCAAGAGCACACCCTCGTGGACAAAATGCTTACAGCACCTGGTATTCCCAGGCGGTCTCCCATCCAAGTACTAACCAGGCCCGACCCTGCTTAGCTTCCGAGATCAGACGAGATCGGGCGTACCCAGGCTGATATGGCCGTAAGCGAGAAACAATCTCTTGCTACAACATATATAGTCAAAGTGAGTCTGATAAAACAGACATTTAGTCAATTCATCATTAAATGCTTACTACAAGGCAGTGTTGCTGATGAAATAGTGCAAGAGCACACCCTCGTGGACAAAATGCTTACAGCACCTGGTATTCCCAGGCGGTCTCCCATCCAAGTACTAACCAGGCCCGACCCTGCTTAGCTTCCGAGATCAGACGAGATCGGGCGAACCCAGGCTGGTATGGCCGTAAGCGAGACACAATCTCTTGCTACAACATATATATTCAAAGTGAGTGTGATAAACAGACATTGCATTTTCACCAATTAGATAAGCAGCTTGAACTTTGTGTCACTGAAAAAGTAGAAGAAATTACAAACACTGTTCCCATCACTTTTTAGCACAGGTAGTTGGATAAAATACCAACTTTATTTCCTTTCATCATTTGAACAGGGCAAAGGAGCACAAAGCACACACAAGCTGCATTCAGCAACAATATTCTTGTTTGTCTTATAAATACAAGGCAGATGCTAATTGAAAACACAAGGAAATTTGATCCTATTAAAAAGGCAGGAAGCTGCATTTAGTCAATTCATCATTAAATGCTTACTACAAGGCAGTGTTGCTGATGAAATAGTGCAAGAGCACACCCTCGTGGACAAAATGCTTACAGCACCTGGTATTCCCAGGCGGTCTCCCATCCAAGTACTAAACAGGCCCGACCCTGCTTAGCTTCCGAGATCAGACGAGATCGGGCGTACCCAGGCTGGTATGGCCGTAAGCGAGAAACAATCTCTTGCTACAACATATATATTCAAAGTGAGTGTGATAAACAGACATTGCATTTTCACCAATTAGATAAGCAGCTTGAACTTTGTGTCACTGAAAAAGTAGAAGAAATTACAAACACTGTTCCCATCACTTTTTAGCACAGGTAGTTGGATAAAATACCAACTTTATTTCCTTTCATCATTTGAACAGGGCAAAGGAGCACAAAGCACACACAAGCTGCATTCAGCAACAATATTCTTGTTTGTCTTATAAATACAAGGCAGATGCTAATTGAAAACACAAGGAAATTTGATCCTATTAAAAAGGCAGGAAGCTGCATTTAGTCAATTCATCATTAAATGCTTACTACAAGGCAGTGTTGCTGATGAAATAGTGCAAGAGCACACCCTCGTGGACAAAATGCTTACAGCACCTGGTATTCCCAGGCGGTCTCCCATCCAAGTACTAACCAGGCACGACCCTGCTTAGCTTCCGAGATCAGACGAGATCGGGCTTACCCAGGCTGGTATGGCCGTAAGCGAGAAACAATCTCTTGCTACAACATATATAGTCAAAGTGAGTCTGATAAAACAGACATTTAGTCAATTCATCATTAAATGCTTACTACAAGGCAGTGTTGCTGATGAAATAGTGCAAGAGCACACCCTCGTGGACAAAATGCTTACAGCACCTGGTATTCCCAGGCGGTCTCCCATCCAAGTACTAACCAGGCACGACCCTGCTTAGCTTCCGAGATCAGACGAGATCGGGCGTACCCAGGCTGATATGGCCGTAAGCGAGAAACAATCTCTTGCTACAACATATATAGTCAAAGTGAGTCTGATAAAACAGATATTTAGTCAATTCATCATTAAATGCTTACTACAAGGCAGTGTTGCTGATGAAATAGTGCAAGAGCACACCCTCGTGGACAAAATGCTTACAGCACCTGGTATTCCCAGGCGGTCTCCCATCCAAGTACTAACCAGGCACGACCCTGCTTAGCTTCCGAGATCAGACGAGATCGGGCGTACCCAGGCTGGTATGGCCGTAAGCGAGAAACAATCTCTTGCTACAACATATATAGTCAAAGTGAGTCAGATAAAACAGACATTTAGTCAGTTCATCATTAAATGCTTACTACAAGGCAGTGTTGCTGATGAAATAGTGCAAGAGCACACCCTCGTGGACAAAATGCTTACAGCACCTGGTATTCCCAGGCGGTCTCCCATCCAAGTACTAACCAGGCACGACCCTGCTTAGCTTCCGAGATCAGACGAGATCGGGCGTACCCAGGCTGGTATGGCCGTAAGCGAGAAACAATCTCTTGCTACAACATATATAGTCAAAGTGAGTCTGATAAAACAGACATTTAGTCAATTCATCATTAAATGCTTACTACAAGGCAGTGTTGCTGATGAAATAGTGCAAGAGCACACCCTCGTGGACAAAATGCTTACAGCACCTGGTATTCCCAGGCGGTCTCCCATCCAAGTACTAACCAGGCACGACCCTGCTTAGCTTCCGAGATCAGACGAGATCGGGCGTACCCAGGCTGGTATGGCCGTAAGCGAGGAACAATCTCTTGCTACAACATATATAGTCAAAGTGAGTCTGATAAAACAGACATTTAGTCAATTCATCATTAAATGCTTACTACAAGGCAGTGTTGCTGATGAAATAGTGCAAGAGCACACCCTCGTCGACAAAATGCTTACAGCACCTGGTATTCCCAGGCGG
This sequence comes from Salmo salar, assembly GCF_965601325.2. Classification (NCBI taxonomy): domain Eukaryota; kingdom Metazoa; phylum Chordata; class Actinopteri; order Salmoniformes; family Salmonidae; genus Salmo; species Salmo salar. The sequence continues at coordinate 3,619,567 of NC_138298.1, forward strand.
TCTCCCATCCAAGTACTAACCAGGCCCGACCCTGCTTAGCTTCCGAGATCAGACGAGATCGGGCGTACCCAGGCTGGTATGGCCGTAAGCGAGAAACAATCTCTTGCTACAACATATATATTCAAAGTGAGTGTGATAAACAGACATTGCATTTTCACCAATTAGATAAGCAGCTTGAACTTTGTGTCACTGAAAAAGTAGAAGAAATTACAAACACTGTTCCCATCACTTTTTAGCACAGGTGGTTGGATAAAATACCAACTTTATTTCCTTTCATCATTTGAACAGGGCAAAGGAGCACAAAGCACACACAAGCTGCATTCAGCAACAATATTCTTGTTTGTCTTATAAATACAAGGCAGATGCTAATTGAAAACACAAGGAAATTTGATCCTATTAAAAAGGCAGGAAGCTGCATTTAGTCAATTCATCATTAAATGCTTACTACAAGGCAGTGTTGCTGATGAAATAGTGCAAGAGCACACCCTCGTGGACAAAATGCTTACAGCACCTGGTATTCCCAGGCGGTCTCCCATCCAAGTACTAACCAGGCACGACCCTGCTTAGCTTCCGAGATCAGACGAGATCGGGCGTACCCAGGCTGGTATGGCCGTAAGCGAGAAACAATCTCTTGCTACAACATATATAGTCAAAGTGAGTCTGATAAAACAGACATTTAGTCAATTCATCATTAAATGCTTACTACAAGGCAGTGTTGCTGATGAAATAGTGCAAGAGCACACCCTCGTGGACAAAATGCTTACAGCACCTGGTATTCCCAGGCGGTCTCCCATCCAAGTACTAACCAGGCCCGACCCTGCTTAGCTTCCGAGATCAGACGAGATCGGGCGTACCCAGGCTGGTATGGCCGTAAGCGAGAAACAATCTCTTGCTACAACATATATATTCAAAGTGAGTGTGATAAACAGACATTGCATTTTCACCAATTAGATAAGCAGCTTGAACTTTGTGTCACTGAAAAAGTAGAAGAAATTACAAACACTGTTCCCATCACTTTTTAGCACAGGTAGTTGGATAAAATACCAACTTTATTTCCTTTCATCATTTGAACAGGGCAAAGGAGCACAAAGCACACACAAGCTGCATTCAGCAACAATATTCTTGTTTGTCTTATAAATACAAGGCAGATGCTAATTGAAAACACAAGGAAATTTGATCCTATTAAAAAGGCAGGAAGCTGCATTTAGTCAATTCATCATTAAATGCTTACTACAAGGCAGTGTTGCTGATGAAATAGTGCAAGAGCACACCCTCGTGGACAAAATGCTTACAGCACCTGGTATTCCCAGGCGGTCTCCCATCCAAGTACTAACCAGGCACGACCCTGCTTAGCTTCCGAGATCAGACGAGATCGGGCGTACCCAGGCTGGTATGGCCGTAAGCGAGAAACAATCTCTTGCTACAACATATATAGTCAAAGTGAGTCTGATAAAACAGACATTTAGTCAATTCATCATTAAATGCTTACTACAAGGCAGTGTTGCTGATGAAATAGTGCAAGAGCACACCCTCGTGGACAAAATGCTTACAGCACCTGGTATTCCCAGGCGGTCTCCCATCCAAGTACTAACCAGGCCCGACCCTGCTTAGCTTCCGAGATCAGACGAGATCGGGCATACCCAGGCTGGTATGGCCGTAAGCGAGAAACAATCTCTTGCTACAACATATATATTCAAAGTGAGTGTGATAAACAGACATTGCATTTTCACCAATTAGATAAGCAGCTTGAACTTTGTGTCACTGAAAAAGTAGAAGAAATTACAAACACTGTTCCCATCACTTTTTAGCACAGGTAGTTGGATAAAATACCAACTTTATTTCCTTTCATCATTTGAACAGGGCAAAGGAGCACAAAGCACACACAAGCTGCATTCAGCAACAATATTCTTGTTTGTCTTATAAATACAAGGCAGATGCTAATTGAAAACACAAGGAAATTTGATCCTATTAAAAAGGCAGGAAGCTGCATTTAGTCAATTCATCATTAAATGCTTACTACAAGGCAGTGTTGCTGATGAAATAGTGCAAGAGCACACCCTCGTGGACAAAATGCTTACAGCACCTGGTATTCCCAGGCGGTCTCCCATCCAAGTACTAACCAGGCACGACCCTGCTTAGCTTCCGAGATCAGACAAGATCGGGCATACCCAGGCTGGTATGGCCGTAAGCGAGAAACAATCTCTTGCTACAACATATATATTCAAAGTGAGTGTGATAAACAGACATTGCATTTTCACCAATTAGATAAGCAGCTTGAACTTTGTGTCACTGAAAAAGTAGAAGAAATTACAAACACTGTTCCCATCACTTTTTAGCACAGGTAGTTGGATAAAATACCAACTTTATTTCCTTTCATCATTTGAACAGGGCAAAGGAGCACAAAGCACACACAAGCTGCATTCAGCAACAATATTCTTGTTTGTCTTATAAATACAAGGCAGATGCTAATTGAAAACACAAGGAAATTTAATCCTATTAAAAAGGCAGGAAGCTGCATTTAGTCAATTCATCATTAAATGCTTACTACAAGGCAGTGTTGCTGATGAAATAGTGCAAGAGCACACCCTCGTGGACAAAATGCTTACAGCACCTGGTATTCCCAGGCGGTCTCCCATCCAAGTACTAACCAGGCACGACCCTGCTTAGCTTCCGAGATCAGACGAGATCGGGCGTACCCAGGCTGGTATGGCCGTAAGCGAGAAACAATCTCTTGCTACAACATATATAGTCAAAGTGAGTCTGATAAAACAGACATTTAGTCAATTCATCATTAAATGCTTACTACAAGGCAGTGTTGCTGATGAAATAGTGCAAGAGCACACCCTCGTGGACAAAATGCTTACAGCACCTGGTATTCCCAGGCGGTCTCCCATCCAAGTACTAACCAGGCCCGACCCTGCTTAGCTTCCGAGATCAGACGAGATCGGGCGTACCCAGGCAGATATGGCCGTAAGCGAGAAACAATCTCTTGCTACAACATATATAGTCAAAGTGAGTCTGATAAAACAGACATTTAGTCAATTCATCATTAAATGCTTACTACAAGGCAGTGTTGCTGATGAAATAGTGCAAGAGCACACCCTCGTGGACAAAATGCTTACAGCACCTGGTATTCCCAGGCGGTCTCCCATCCAAGTACTAACCAGGCCCGACCCTGCTTAGCTTCCGAGATCAGACGAGATCGGGCGAACCCAGGCTGGTATGGCCGTAAGCGAGACACAATCTCTTGCTACAACATATATATTCAAAGTGAGTGTGATAAACAGACATTGCATTTTCACCAATTAGATAAGCAGCTTGAACTTTGTGTCACTGAAAAAGTAGAAGAAATTACAAACACTGTTCCCATCACTTTTTAGCACAGGTAGTTGGATAAAATACCAACTTTATTTCCTTTCATCATTTGAACAGGGCAAAGGAGCACAAAGCACACACAAGCTGCATTCAGCAACAATATTCTTGTTTGTCTTATAAATACAAGGCAGATGCTAATTGAAAACACAAGGAAATTTGATCCTATTAAAAAGGCAGGAAGCTGCATTTAGTCAATTCATCATTAAATGCTTACTACAAGGCAGTGTTGCTGATGAAATAGTGCAAGAGCACACCCTCGTGGACAAAATGCTTACAGCACCTGGTATTCCCAGGCGGTCTCCCATCCAAGTACTAAACAGGCCCGACCCTGCTTAGCTTCCGAGATCAGACGAGATCGGGCGTACCCAGGCTGGTATGGCCGTAAGCGAGAAACAATCTCTTGCTACAACATATATATTCAAAGTGAGTGTGATAAACAGACATTGCATTTTCACCAATTAGATAAGCAGCTTGAACTTTGTGTCACTGAAAAAGTAGAAGAAATTACAAACACTGTTCCCATCACTTTTTAGCACAGGTAGTTGGATAAAATACCAACTTTATTTCCTTTCATCATTTGAACAGGGCAAAGGAGCACAAAGCACACACAAGCTGCATTCAGCAACAATATTCTTGTTTGTCTTATAAATACAAGGCAGATGCTAATTGAAAACACAAGGAAATTTGATCCTATTAAAAAGGCAGGAAGCTGCATTTAGTCAATTCATCATTAAATGCTTACTACAAGGCAGTGTTGCTGATGAAATAGTGCAAGAGCACACCCTCGTGGACAAAATGCTTACAGCACCTGGTATTCCCAGGCGGTCTCCCATCCAAGTACTAACCAGGCCCGACCCTGCTTAGCTTCCGAGATCAGACGAGATCGGGCGTACCCAGGCTGATATGGCCGTAAGCGAGAAACAATCTCTTGCTACAACATATATAGTCAAAGTGAGTCTGATAAAACAGACATTTAGTCAATTCATCATTAAATGCTTACTACAAGGCAGTGTTGCTGATGAAATAGTGCAAGAGCACACCCTCGTGGACAAAATGCTTACAGCACCTGGTATTCCCAGGCGGTCTCCCATCCAAGTACTAACCAGGCCCGACCCTGCTTAGCTTCCGAGATCAGACGAGATCGGGCGAACCCAGGCTGGTATGGCCGTAAGCGAGACACAATCTCTTGCTACAACATATATATTCAAAGTGAGTGTGATAAACAGACATTGCATTTTCACCAATTAGATAAGCAGCTTGAACTTTGTGTCACTGAAAAAGTAGAAGAAATTACAAACACTGTTCCCATCACTTTTTAGCACAGGTAGTTGGATAAAATACCAACTTTATTTCCTTTCATCATTTGAACAGGGCAAAGGAGCACAAAGCACACACAAGCTGCATTCAGCAACAATATTCTTGTTTGTCTTATAAATACAAGGCAGATGCTAATTGAAAACACAAGGAAATTTGATCCTATTAAAAAGGCAGGAAGCTGCATTTAGTCAATTCATCATTAAATGCTTACTACAAGGCAGTGTTGCTGATGAAATAGTGCAAGAGCACACCCTCGTGGACAAAATGCTTACAGCACCTGGTATTCCCAGGCGGTCTCCCATCCAAGTACTAAACAGGCCCGACCCTGCTTAGCTTCCGAGATCAGACGAGATCGGGCGTACCCAGGCTGGTATGGCCGTAAGCGAGAAACAATCTCTTGCTACAACATATATATTCAAAGTGAGTGTGATAAACAGACATTGCATTTTCACCAATTAGATAAGCAGCTTGAACTTTGTGTCACTGAAAAAGTAGAAGAAATTACAAACACTGTTCCCATCACTTTTTAGCACAGGTAGTTGGATAAAATACCAACTTTATTTCCTTTCATCATTTGAACAGGGCAAAGGAGCACAAAGCACACACAAGCTGCATTCAGCAACAATATTCTTGTTTGTCTTATAAATACAAGGCAGATGCTAATTGAAAACACAAGGAAATTTGATCCTATTAAAAAGGCAGGAAGCTGCATTTAGTCAATTCATCATTAAATGCTTACTACAAGGCAGTGTTGCTGATGAAATAGTGCAAGAGCACACCCTCGTGGACAAAATGCTTACAGCACCTGGTATTCCCAGGCGGTCTCCCATCCAAGTACTAACCAGGCCCGACCCTGCTTAGCTTCCGAGATCAGACGAGATCGGGCGTACCCAGGCTGATATGGCCGTAAGCGAGAAACAATCTCTTGCTACAACATATATAGTCAAAGTGAGTCTGATAAAACAGACATTTAGTCAATTCATCATTAAATGCTTACTACAAGGCAGTGTTGCTGATGAAATAGTGCAAGAGCACACCCTCGTGGACAAAATGCTTACAGCACCTGGTATTCCCAGGCGGTCTCCCATCCAAGTACTAACCAGGCCCGACCCTGCTTAGCTTCCGAGATCAGACGAGATCGGGCGAACCCAGGCTGGTATGGCCGTAAGCGAGACACAATCTCTTGCTACAACATATATATTCAAAGTGAGTGTGATAAACAGACATTGCATTTTCACCAATTAGATAAGCAGCTTGAACTTTGTGTCACTGAAAAAGTAGAAGAAATTACAAACACTGTTCCCATCACTTTTTAGCACAGGTAGTTGGATAAAATACCAACTTTATTTCCTTTCATCATTTGAACAGGGCAAAGGAGCACAAAGCACACACAAGCTGCATTCAGCAACAATATTCTTGTTTGTCTTATAAATACAAGGCAGATGCTAATTGAAAACACAAGGAAATTTGATCCTATTAAAAAGGCAGGAAGCTGCATTTAGTCAATTCATCATTAAATGCCTACTACAAGGCAGTGTTGCTGATGAAATAGTGCAAGAGCACACCCTCGTGGACAAAATGCTTACAGCACCTGGTATTCCCAGGCGGTCTCCCATCCAAGTACTAAACAGGCCCGACCCTGCTTAGCTTCCGAGATCAGACGAGATCGGGCGTACCCAGGCTGGTATGGCCGTAAGCGAGAAACAATCTCTTGCTACAACATATATATTCAAAGTGAGTGTGATAAACAGACATTGCATTTTCACCAATTAGATAAGCAGCTTGAACTTTGTGTCACTGAAAAAGTAGAAGAAATTACAAACACTGTTCCCATCACTTTTTAGCACAGGTAGTTGGATAAAATACCAACTTTATTTCCTTTCATCATTTGAACAGGGCAAAGGAGCACAAAGCACACACAAGCTGCATTCAGCAACAATATTCTTGTTTGTCTTATAAATACAAGGCAGATGCTAATTGAAAACACAAGGAAATTTGATCCTATTAAAAAGGCAGGAAGCTGCATTTAGTCAATTCATCATTAAATGCTTACTACAAGGCAGTGTTGCTGATGAAATAGTGCAAGAGCACACCCTCGTGGACAAAATGCTTACAGCACCTGGTATTCCCAGGCGGTCTCCCATCCAAGTACTAACCAGGCACGACCCTGCTTAGCTTCCGAGATCAGACGAGATCGGGCTTACCCAGGCTGGTATGGCCGTAAGCGAGAAACAATCTCTTGCTACAACATATATAGTCAAAGTGAGTCTGATAAAACAGACATTTAGTCAATTCATCATTAAATGCTTACTACAAGGCAGTGTTGCTGATGAAATAGTGCAAGAGCACACCCTCGTGGACAAAATGCTTACAGCACCTGGTATTCCCAGGCGGTCTCCCATCCAAGTACTAACCAGGCCCGACCCTGCTTAGCTTCCGAGATCAGACGAGATCGGGCGTACCCAGGCTGATATGGCCGTAAGCGAGAAATAATCTCTTGCTACAACATATATAGTCAAAGTGAGTCTGATAAAACAGACATTTAGTCAATTCATCATTAAATGCTTACTACAAGGCAGTGTTGCTGATGAAATAGTGCAAGAGCACACCCTCGTGGACAAAATGCTTACAGCACCTGGTATTCCCAGGCGGTCTCCCATCCAAGTACTAACCAGGCACGACCCTGCTTAGCTTCCGAGATCAGACGAGATCGGGCTTACCCAGGCTGGTATGGCCGTAAGCGAGAAACAATCTCTTGCTACAACATATATAGTCAAAGTGAGTCTGATAAAACAGACATTTAGTCAATTCATCATTAAATGCTTACTACAAGGCAGTGTTGCTGATGAAATAGTGCAAGAGCACACCCTCGTGGACAAAATGCTTACAGCACCTGGTATTCCCAGGCGGTCTCCCATCCAAGTACTAACCAGGCCCGACCCTGCTTAGCTTCCGAGATCAGACGAGATCGGGCGTACCCAGGCTGATATGGCCGTAAGCGAGAAACAATCTCTTGCTACAACATATATAGTCAAAGTGAGTCTGATAAAACAGACATTTAGTCAATTCATCATTAAATGCTTACTACAAGGCAGTGTTGCTGATGAAATAGTGCAAGAGCACACCCTCGTGGACAAAATGCTTACAGCACCTGGTATTCCCAGGCGGTCTCCCATCCAAGTACTAACCAGGCACGACCCTGCTTAGCTTCCGAGATCAGACGAGATCGGGCGTACCCAGGCTGGTATGGCCGTAAGCGAGAAACAATCTCTTGCTACAACATATATAGTCAAAGTGAGTCAGATAAAACAGACATTTAGTCAATTCATCATTAAATGCTTACTACAAGGCAGTGTTGCTGATGAAATAGTGCAAGAGCACACCCTCGTGGACAAAATGCTTACAGCACCTGGTATTCCCAGGCGGTCTCCCATCCAAGTACTAACCAGGCCCGACCCTGCTTAGCTTCCGAGATCAGACGAGATCGGGCGAACCCAGGCTGGTATGGCCGTAAGCGAGACACAATCTCTTGCTACAACATATATATTCAAAGTGAGTGTGATAAACAGACATTGCATTTTCACCAATTAGATAAGCAGCTTGAACTTTGTGTCACTGAAAAAGTAGAAGAAATTACAAACACTGTTCCCATCACTTTTTAGCACAGGTAGTTGGATAAAATACCAACTTTATTTCCTTTCATCATTTGAACAGGGCAAAGGAGCACAAAGCACACACAAGCTGCATTCAGCAACAATATTCTTGTTTGTCTTATAAATACAAGGCAGATGCTAATTGAAAACACAAGGAAATTTGATCCTATTAAAAAGGCAGGAAGCTGCATTTAGTCAATTCATCATTAAATGCTTACTACAAGGCAGTGTTGCTGATGAAATAGTGCAAGAGCACACCCTCGTGGACAAAATGCTTACAGCACCTGGTATTCCCAGGCGGTCTCCCATCCAAGTACTAAACAGGCCCGACCCTGCTTAGCTTCCGAGATCAGACGAGATCGGGCGTACCCAGGCTGGTATGGCCGTAAGCGAGAAACAATCTCTTGCTACAACATATATATTCAAAGTGAGTGTGATAAACAGACATTGCATTTTCACCAATTAGATAAGCAGCTTGAACTTTGTGTCACTGAAAAAGTAGAAGAAATTACAAACACTGTTCCCATCACTTTTTAGCACAGGTAGTTGGATAAAATACCAACTTTATTTCCTTTCATCATTTGAACAGGGCAAAGGAGCACAAAGCACACACAAGCTGCATTCAGCAACAATATTCTTGTTTGTCTTATAAATACAAGGCAGATGCTAATTGAAAACACAAGGAAATTTGATCCTATTAAAAAGGCAGGAAGCTGCATTTAGTCAATTCATCATTAAATGCTTACTACAAGGCAGTGTTGCTGATGAAATAGTGCAAGAGCACACCCTCGTGGACAAAATGCTTACAGCACCTGGTATTCCCAGGCGGTCTCCCATCCAAGTACTAACCAGGCCCGACCCTGCTTAGCTTCCGAGATCAGACGAGATCGGGCGTACCCAGGCTGATATGGCCGTAAGCGAGAAACAATCTCTTGCTACAACATATATAGTCAAAGTGAGTCTGATAAAACAGACATTTAGTCAATTCATCATTAAATGCTTACTACAAGGCAGTGTTGCTGATGAAATAGTGCAAGAGCACACCCTCGTGGACAAAATGCTTACAGCACCTGGTATTCCCAGGCGGTCTCCCATCCAAGTACTAACCAGGCCCGACCCTGCTTAGCTTCCGAGATCAGACGAGATCGGGCGAACCCAGGCTGGTATGGCCGTAAGCGAGACACAATCTCTTGCTACAACATATATATTCAAAGTGAGTGTGATAAACAGACATTGCATTTTCACCAATTAGATAAGCAGCTTGAACTTTGTGTCACTGAAAAAGTAGAAGAAATTACAAACACTGTTCCCATCACTTTTTAGCACAGGTAGTTGGATAAAATACAAACTTTATTTCCTTTCATCATTTGAACAGGGCAAAGGAGCACAAAGCACACACAAGCTGCATTCAGCAACAATATTCTTGTTTGTCTTATAAATACAAGGCAGATGCTAATTGAAAACACAAGGAAATTTGATCCTATTAAAAAGGCAGGAAGCTGCATTTAGTCAATTCATCATTAAATGCCTACTACAAGGCAGTGTTGCTGATGAAATAGTGCAAGAGCACACCCTCGTGGACAAAATGCTTACAGCACCTGGTATTCCCAGGCGGTCTCCCATCCAAGTACTAAACAGGCCCGACCCTGCTTAGCTTCCGAGATCAGACGAGATCGGGCGTACCCAGGCTGGTATGGCCGTAAGCGAGAAACAATCTCTTGCTACAACATATATATTCAAAGTGAGTGTGATAAACAGACATTGCATTTTCACCAATTAGATAAGCAGCTTGAACTTTGTGTCACTGAAAAAGTAGAAGAAATTACAAACACTGTTCCCATCACTTTTTAGCACAGGTAGTTGGATAAAATACCAACTTTATTTCCTTTCATCATTTGAACAGGGCAAAGGAGCACAAAGCACACACAAGCTGCATTCAGCAACAATATTCTTGTTTGTCTTATAAATACAAGGCAGATGCTAATTGAAAACACAAGGAAATTTGATCCTATTAAAAAGGCAGGAAGCTGCATTTAGTCAATTCATCATTAAATGCTTACTACAAGGCAGTGTTGCTGATGAAATAGTGCAAGAGCACACCCTCGTGGACAAAATGCTTACAGCACCTGGTATTCCCAGGCGGTCTCCCATCCAAGTACTAACCAGGCACGACCCTGCTTAGCTTCCGAGATCAGACGAGATCGGGCTTACCCAGGCTGGTATGGCCGTAAGCGAGAAACAATCTCTTGCTACAACATATATAGTCAAAGTGAGTCTGATAAAACAGACATTTAGTCAATTCATCATTAAATGCTTACTACAAGGCAGTGTTGCTGATGAAATAGTGCAAGAGCACACCCTCGTGGACAAAATGCTTACAGCACCTGGTATTCCCAGGCGGTCTCCCATCCAAGTACTAACCAGGCCCGACCCTGCTTAGCTTCCGAGATCAGACGAGATCGGGCGTACCCAGGCTGATATGGCCGTAAGCGAGAAACAATCTCTTGCTACAACATATATAGTCAAAGTGAGTCTGATAAAACAGACATTTAGTCAATTCATCATTAAATGCTTACTACAAGGCAGTGTTGCTGATGAAATAGTGCAAGAGCACACCCTCGTGGACAAAATGCTTACAGCACCTGGTATTCCCAGGCGGTCTCCCATCCAAGTACTAACCAGGCACGACCCTGCTTAGCTTCCGAGATCAGACGAGATCGGGCTTACCCAGGCTGGTATGGCCGTAAGCGAGAAACAATCTCTTGCTACAACATATATAGTCAAAGTGAGTCTGATAAAACAGACATTTAGTCAATTCATCATTAAATGCTTACTACAAGGCAGTGTTGCTGATGAAATAGTGCAAGAGCACACCCTCGTGGACAAAATGCTTACAGCACCTGGTATTCCCAGGCGGTCTCCCATCCAAGTACTAACCAGGCCCGACCCTGCTTAGCTTCCGAGATCAGACGAGATCGGGCGTACCCAGGCTGATATGGCCGTAAGCGAGAAACAATCTCTTGCTACAACATATATAGTCAAAGTGAGTCTGATAAAACAGACATTTAGTCAATTCATCATTAAATGCTTACTACAAGGCAGTGTTGCTGATGAAATAGTGCAAGAGCACACCCTCGTGGACAAAATGCTTACAGCACCTGGTATTCCCAGGCGGTCTCCCATCCAAGTACTAACCAGGCACGACCCTGCTTAGCTTCCGAGATCAGACGAGATCGGGCGTACCCAGGCTGGTATGGCCGTAAGCGAGAAACAATCTCTTGCTACAACATATATAGTCAAAGTGAGTCAGATAAAACAGACATTTAGTCAATTCATCATTAAATGCTTACTACAAGGCAGTGTTGCTGATGAAATAGTGCAAGAGCACACCCTCGTGGACAAAATGCTTACAGCACCTGGTATTCCCAGGCGGTCTCCCATCCAAGTACTAACCAGGCACGACCCTGCTTAGCTTCCGAGATCAGACGAGATCGGGCGTACCCAGGCTGGTATGGCCGTAAGCGAGAAACAATCTCTTGCTACAACATATATAGTCAAAGTGAGTCTGATAAAACAGACATTTAGTCAATTCATCATTAAATGCTTACTACAAGGCAGTGTTGCTGATGAAATAGTGCAAGAGCACACCCTCGTGGACAAAATGCTTACAGCACCTGGTATTCCCAGGCGGTCTCCCATCCAATTACTAACCAGGCCCGACCCTGCTTAGCTTCCGAGATCAGACGAGATCGGGCGTACCCAGGCTGGTATGGCCGTAAGCGACAAACAATCTCTTGCTACAACATATATATTCAAAGTGAGTGTGATAAACAGACATTGCATTTTCACCAATTAGATAAGCAGCTTGAACTTTGTGTCACTGAAAAAGTAGAAGAAATTACAAACACTGTTCCCATCACTTTTTAGCACAGGTAGTTGGATAAAATACCAACTTTATTTCCTTTCATCATTTGAACAGGGCAAAGGAGCACAAAGCACACACAAGCTGCATTCAGCAACAATATTCTTGTTTGTCTTATAAATACAAGGCAGATGCTAATTGAAAACACAAGGAAATTTGATCCTATTAAAAAGGCAGGAAGCTGCATTTAGTCAATTCATCATTAAATGCTTACTACAAGGCAGTGTTGCTGATGAAATAGTGCAAGAGCACACCCTCGTGGACAAAATGCTTACAGCACCTGGTATTCCCAGGCGGTCTCCCATCCAAGTACTAACCAGGCACGACCCTGCTTAGCTTCCGAGATCAGACGAGATCGGGCATACCCAGGCTGGTATGGCCGTAAGCGAGAAACAATCTCTTGCTACAACATATATATTCAAAGTGAGTGTGATAAACAGACATTGCATTTTCACCAATTAGATAAGCAGCTTGAACTTTGTGTCACTGAAAAAGTAGAAGAAATTACAAACACTGTTCCCATCACTTTTTAGCACAGGTAGTTGGATAAAATACCAACTTTATTTCCTTTCATCATTTGAACAGGGCAAAGGAGCACAAAGCACACACAAGCTGCATTCAGCAACAATATTCTTGTTTGTCTTATAAATACAAGGCAGATGCTAATTGAAAACACAAGGAAATTTGATCCTATTAAAAAGGCAGGAAGCTGCATTTAGTCAATTCATCATTAAATGCTTACTACAAGGCAGTGTTGCTGATGAAATAGTGCAAGAGCACACCCTCGTGGACAAAATGCTTACAGCACCTGGTATTCCCAGGCGGTCTCCCATCCAAGTACTAACCAGGCACGACCCTGCTTAGCTTCCGAGATCAGACGAGATCGGGCGTACCCAGGCTGGTATGGCCGTAAGCGAGAAACAATCTCTTGCTACAACATATATAGTCAAAGTGAGTCTGATAAAACAGACATTTAGTCAATTCATCATTAAATGCTTACTACAAGGCAGTGTTGCTGATGAAATAGTGCAAGAGCACACCCTCGTGGACAAAATGCTTACAGCACCTGGTATTCCCAGGCGGTCTCCCATCCAAGTACTAACCAGGCCCGACCCTGCTTAGCTTCCGAGATCAGACGAGATCGGGCGTACCCAGGCAGATATGGCCGTAAGCGAGAAACAATCTCTTGCTACAACATATATAGTCAAAGTGAGTCAGATAAAACAGACATTTAGTCAATTCATCATTAAATGCTTACTACAAGGCAGTGTTGCTGATGAAATAGTGCAAGAGCACACCCTCGTGGACAAAATGCTTACAGCACCTGGTATTCCCAGGCGGTCTCCCATCCAAGTACTAACCAGGCACGACCCTGCTTAGCTTCCGAGATCAGACGAGATCGGGCGTACCCAGGCTGGTATGGCCGTAAGCGAGAAACAATCTCTTGCTACAACATATATAGTCAAAGTGAGTCTGATAAAACAGACATTTAGTCAATTCATCATTAAATGCTTACTACAAGGCAGTGTTGCTGATGAAATAGTGCAAGAGCACACCCTCGTGGACAAAATGCTTACAGCACCTGGTATTCCCAGGCGGTCTCCCATCCAAGTACTAACCAGGCCCGACCCTGCTTAGCTTCCGAGATCAGACGAGATCGGGCGAACCCAGGCTGGTATGGCCGTAAGCGAGACACAATCTCTTGCTACAACATATATATTCAAAGTGAGTGTGATAAACAGACATTGCATTTTCACCAATTAGATAAGCAGCTTGAACTTTGTGTCACTGAAAAAGTAGAAGAAATTACAAACACTGTTCCCATCACTTTTTAGCACAGGTAGTTGGATAAAATACCAACTTTATTTCCTTTCATCATTTGAACAGGGCAAAGGAGCACAAAGCACACACAAGCTGCATTCAGCAACAATATTCTTGTTTGTCTTATAAATACAAGGCAGATGCTAATTGAAAACACAAGGAAATTTGATCCTATTAAAAAGGCAGGAAGCTGCATTTAGTCAATTCATCATTAAATGCTTACTACAAGGCAGTGTTGCTGATGAAATAGTGCAAGAGCACACCCTCGTGGACAAAATGCTTACAGCACCTGGTATTCCCAGGCGGTCTCCCATCCAAGTACTAAACAGGCCGACCCTGCTTAGCTTCCGAGATCAGACGAGATCGGGCGTACCCAGGCTGGTATGGCCGTAAGCGAGAAAAAATCTCTTGCTACAACATATATATTCAAAGTGAGTGTGATAAACAGACATTGCATTTTCACCAATTAGATAAGCAGCTTGAACTTTGTGTCACTGAAAAAGTAGAAGAAATTACAAACACTGTTCCCATCACTTTTTAGCACAGGTAGTTGGATAAAATACCAACTTTATTTCCTTTCATCATTTGAACAGGGCAAAGGAGCACAAAGCACACACAAGCTGCATTCAGCAACAATATTCTTGTTTGTCTTATAAATACAAGGCAGATGCTAATTGAAAACACAAGGAAATTTGATCCTATTAAAAAGGCAGGAAGCTGCATTTAGTCAATTCATCATTAAATGCTTACTACAAGGCAGTGTTGCTGATGAAATAGTGCAAGAGCACACCCTCGTGGACAAAATGCTTACAGCACCTGGTATTCCCAGGCGGTCTCCCATCCAAGTACTAACCAGGCCCGACCCTGCTTAGCTTCCGAGATCAGACGAGATCGGGCGTACCCAGGCTGATATGGCCGTAAGCGAGAAACAATCTCTTGCTACAACATATATAGTCAAAGTGAGTCTGATAAAACAGACATTTAGTCAATTCATCATTAAATGCTTACTACAAGGCAGTGTTGCTGATGAAATAGTGCAAGAGCACACCCTCGTGGACAAAATGCTTACAGCACCTGGTATTCCCAGGCGGTCTCCCATCCAAGTACTAACCAGGCCCGACCCTGCTTAGCTTCCGAGATCAGACGAGATCGGGCGAACCCAGGCTGGTATGGCCGTAAGCGAGACACAATCTCTTGCTACAACATATATATTCAAAGTGAGTGTGATAAACAGACATTGCATTTTCACCAATTAGATAAGCAGCTTGAACTTTGTGTCACTGAAAAAGTAGAAGAAATTACAAACACTGTTCCCATCACTTTTTAGCACAGGTAGTTGGATAAAATACCAACTTTATTTCCTTTCATCATTTGAACAGGGCAAAGGAGCACAAAGCACACACAAGCTGCATTCAGCAACAATATTCTTGTTTGTCTTATAAATACAAGGCAGATGCTAATTGAAAACACAAGGAAATTTGATCCTATTAAAAAGGCAGGAAGCTGCATTTAGTCAATTCATCATTAAATGCTTACTACAAGGCAGTGTTGCTGATGAAATAGTGCAAGAGCACACCCTCGTGGACAAAATGCTTACAGCACCTGGTATTCCCAGGCGGTCTCCCATCCAAGTACTAAACAGGCCCGACCCTGCTTAGCTTCCGAGATCAGACGAGATCGGGCGTACCCAGGCTGGTATGGCCGTAAGCGAGAAACAATCTCTTGCTACAACATATATATTCAAAGTGAGTGTGATAAACAGACATTGCATTTTCACCAATTAGATAAGCAGCTTGAACTTTGTGTCACTGAAAAAGTAGAAGAAATTACAAACACTGTTCCCATCACTTTTTAGCACAGGTAGTTGGATAAAATACCAACTTTATTTCCTTTCATCATTTGAACAGGGCAAAGGAGCACAAAGCACACACAAGCTGCATTCAGCAACAATATTCTTGTTTGTCTTATAAATACAAGGCAGATGCTAATTGAAAACACAAGGAAATTTGATCCTATTAAAAAGGCAGGAAGCTGCATTTAGTCAATTCATCATTAAATGCTTACTACAAGGCAGTGTTGCTGATGAAATAGTGCAAGAGCACACCCTCGTGGACAAAATGCTTACAGCACCTGGTATTCCCAGGCGGTCTCCCATCCAAGTACTAACCAGGCCCGACCCTGCTTAGCTTCCGAGATCAGACGAGATCGGGCGTACCCAGGCTGATATGGCCGTAAGCGAGAAACAATCTCTTGCTACAACATATATAGTCAAAGTGAGTCTGATAAAACAGACATTTAGTCAATTCATCATTAAATGCTTACTACAAGGCAGTGTTGCTGATGAAATAGTGCAAGAGCACACCCTCGTGGACAAAATGCTTACAGCACCTGGTATTCCCAGGCGGTCTCCCATCCAAGTATTAACCAGGCCCGACCCTGCTTAGCTTCCGAGATCAGACGAGATCGGGCGAACCCAGGCTGGTATGGCCGTAAGCGAGACACAATCTCTTGCTACAACATATATATTCAAAGTGAGTGTGATAAACAGACATTGCATTTTCACCAATTAGATAAGCAGCTTGAACTTTGTGTCACTGAAAAAGTAGAAGAAATTACAAACACTGTTCCCATCACTTTTTAGCACAGGTAGTTGGATAAAATACCAACTTTATTTCCTTTCATCATTTGAACAGGGCAAAGGAGCACAAAGCACACACAAGCTGCATTCAGCAACAATATTCTTGTTTGTCTTATAAATACAAGGCAGATGCTAATTGAAAACACAAGGAAATTTGATCCTATTAAAAAGGCAGGAAGCTGCATTTAGTCAATTCATCATTAAATGCTTACTACAAGGCAGTGTTGCTGATGAAATAGTGCAAGAGCACACCCTCGTGGACAAAATGCTTACAGCACCTGGTATTCCCAGGCGGTCTCCCATCCAAGTACTAAACAGGCCCGACCCTGCTTAGCTTCCGAGATCAGACGAGATCGGGCGTACCCAGGCTGGTATGGCCGTAAGCGAGAAACAATCTCTTGCTACAACATATATATTCAAAGTGAGTGTGATAAACAGACATTGCATTTTCACCAATTAGATAAGCAGCTTGAACTTTGTGTCACTGAAAAAGTAGAAGAAATTACAAACACTGTTCCCATCACTTTTTAGCACAGGTAGTTGGATAAAATACCAACTTTATTTCCTTTCATCATTTGAACAGGGCAAAGGAGCACAAAGCACACACAAGCTGCATTCAGCAACAATATTCTTGTTTGTCTTATAAATACAAGGCAGATGCTAATTGAAAACACAAGGAAATTTGATCCTATTAAAAAGGCAGGAAGCTGCATTTAGTCAATTCATCATTAAATGCTTACTACAAGGCAGTGTTGCTGATGAAATAGTGCAAGAGCACACCCTCGTGGACAAAATGCTTACAGCACCTGGTATTCCCAGGCGGTCTCCCATCCAAGTACTAACCAGGCCCGACCCTGCTTAGCTTCCGAGATCAGACGAGATCGGGCGTACCCAGGCTGATATGGCCGTAAGCGAGAAACAATCTCTTGCTACAACATATATAGTCAAAGTGAGTCTGATAAAACAGACATTTAGTCAATTCATCATTAAATGCTTACTACAAGGCAGTGTTGCTGATGAAATAGTGCAAGAGCACACCCTCGTGGACAAAATGCTTACAGCACCTGGTATTCCCAGGCGGTCTCCCATCCAAGTATTAACCAGGCCCGACCCTGCTTAGCTTCCGAGATCAGACGAGATCGGGCGAACCCAGGCTGGTATGGCCGTAAGCGAGACACAATCTCTTGCTACAACATATATATTCAAAGTGAGTGTGATAAACAGACATTGCATTTTCACCAATTAGATAAGCAGCTTGAACTTTGTGTCACTGAAAAAGTAGAAGAAATTACAAACACTGTTCCCATCACTTTTTAGCACAGGTAGTTGGATAAAATACCAACTTTATTTCCTTTCATCATTTGAACAGGGCAAAGGAGCACAAAGCACACACAAGCTGCATTCAGCAACAATATTCTTGTTTGTCTTATAAATACAAGGCAGATGCTAATTGAAAACACAAGGAAATTTGATCCTATTAAAAAGGCAGGAAGCTGCATTTAGTCAATTCATCATTAAATGCTTACTACAAGGCAGTGTTGCTGATGAAATAGTGCAAGAGCACACCCTCGTGGACAAAATGCTTACAGCACCTGGTATTCCCAGGCGGTCTCCCATCCAAGTACTAAACAGGCCCGACCCTGCTTAGCTTCCGAGATCAGACGAGATCGGGCGTACCCAGGCTGGTATGGCCGTAAGCGAGAAACAATCTCTTGCTACAACATATATATTCAAAGTGAGTGTGATAAACAGACATTGCATTTTCACCAATTAGATAAGCAGCTTGAACTTTGTGTCACTGAAAAAGTAGAAGAAATTACAAACACTGTTCCCATCACTTTTTAGCACAGGTAGTTGGATAAAATACCAACTTTATTTCCTTTCATCATTTGAACTGGGCAAAGGAGCACAAAGCACACACAAGCTGCATTCAGCAACAATATTCTTGTTTGTCTTATAAATACAAGGCAGATGCTAATTGAAAACACAAGGAAATTTGATCCTATTAAAAAGGCAGGAAGCTGCATTTAGTCAATTCATCATTAAATGCTTACTACAAGGCAGTGTTGCTGATGAAATAGTGCAAGAGCACACCCTCGTGGACAAAATGCTTACAGCACCTGGTATTCCCAGGCGGTCTCCCATCCAAGTACTAACCAGGCCCGACCCTGCTTAGCTTCCGAGATCAGACGAGATCGGGCGTACCCAGGCTGATATGGCCGTAAGTGAGAAACAATCTCTTGCTACAACATATATAGTCAAAGTGAGTCTGATAAAACAGACATTTAGTCAATTCATCATTAAATGCTTACTACAAGGCAGTGTTGCTGATGAAATAGTGCAAGAGCACACCCTCGTGGACAAAATGCTTACAGCACCTGGTATTCCCAGGCGGTCTCCCATCCAAGTACTAACCAGGCACGACCCTGCTTAGCTTCCGAGATCAGACGAGATCGGGCGTACCCAGGCTGGTATGGCCGTAAGCGAGAAACAATCTCTTGCTACAACATATATAGTCAAAGTGAGTCAGATAAAACAGACATTTAGTCAATTCATCATTAAATGCTTACTACAAGGCAGTGTTGCTGATGAAATAGTGCAAGAGCACACCCTCGTGGACAAAATGCTTACAGCACCTGGTATTCCCAGGCGGTCTCCCATCCAAGTACTAACCAGGCCCGACCCTGCTTAGCTTCCGAGATCAGACGAGATCGGGCGAACCCAGGCTGGTATGGCCGTAAGCGAGACACAATCTCTTGCTACAACATATATATTCAAAGTGAGTGTGATAAACAGACATTGCATTTTCACCAATTAGATAAGCAGCTTGAACTTTGTGTCACTGAAAAAGTAGAAGAAATTACAAACACTGTTCCCATCACTTTTTAGCACAGGTAGTTGGATAAAATACCAACTTTATTTCCTTTCATCATTTGAACAGGGCAAAGGAGCACAAAGCACACACAAGCTGCATTCAGCAACAATATTCTTGTTTGTCTTATAAATACAAGGCAGATGCTAATTGAAAACACAAGGAAATTTGATCCTATTAAAAAGGCAGGAAGCTGCATTTAGTCAATTCATCATTAAATGCTTACTACAAGGCAGTGTTGCTGATGAAATAGTGCAAGAGCACACCCTCGTGGACAAAATGCTTACAGCACCTGGTATTCCCAGGCGGTCTCCCATCCAAGTACTAAACAGGCCCGACCCTGCTTAGCTTCCGAGATCAGACGAGATCGGGCGTACCCAGGCTGGTATGGCCGTAAGCGAGAAACAATCTCTTGCTACAACATATATATTCAAAGTGAGTGTGATAAACAGACATTGCATTTTCACCAATTAGATAAGCAGCTTGAACTTTGTGTCACTGAAAAAGTAGAAGAAATTACAAACACTGTTCCCATCACTTTTTAGCACAGGTAGTTGGATAAAATACCAACTTTATTTCCTTTCATCATTTGAACAGGGCAAAGGAGCACAAAGCACACACAAGCTGCATTCAGCAACAATATTCTTGTTTGTCTTATAAATACAAGGCAGATGCTAATTGAAAACACAAGGAAATTTGATCCTATTAAAAAGGCAGGAAGCTGCATTTAGTCAATTCATCATTAAATGCTTACTACAAGGCAGTGTTGCTGATGAAATAGTGCAAGAGCACACCCTCGTGGACAAAATGCTTACAGCACCTGGTATTCCCAGGCGGTCTCCCATCCAAGTACTAACCAGGCCCGACCCTGCTTAGCTTCCGAGATCAGACGAGATCGGGCGTACCCAGGCTGATATGGCCGTAAGCGAGAAACAATCTCTTGCTACAACATATATAGTCAAAGTGAGTCTGATAAAACAGACATTTAGTCAATTCATCATTAAATGCTTACTACAAGGCAGTGTTGCTGATGAAATAGTGCAAGAGCACACCCTCGTGGACAAAATGCTTACAGCACCTGGTATTCCCAGGCGGTCTCCCATCCAAGTACTAAACAGGCCCGACCCTGCTTAGCTTCCGAGATCAGACGAGATCGGGCGTACCCAGGCTGGTATGGCCGTAAGCGAGAAACAATCTCTTGCTACAACATATATATTCAAAGTGAGTGTGATAAACAGACATTGCATTTTCACCAATTAGATAAGCAGCTTGAACTTTGTGTCACTGAAAAAGTAGAAGAAATTACAAACACTGTTCCCATCACTTTTTAGCACAGGTAGTTGGATAAAATACCAACTTTATTTCCTTTCATCATTTGAACAGGGCAAAGGAGCACAAAGCACACACAAGCTGCATTCAGCAACAATATTCTTGTTTGTCTTATAAATACAAGGCAGATGCTAATTGAAAACACAAGGAAATTTGATCCTATTAAAAAGGCAGGAAGCTGCATTTAGTCAATTCATCATTAAATGCTTACTACAAGGCAGTGTTGCTGATGAAATAGTGCAAGAGCACACCCTCGTGGACAAAATGCTTACAGCACCTGGTATTCCCAGGCGGTCTCCCATCCAAGTACTAACCAGGCCCGACCCTGCTTAGCTTCCGAGATCAGACGAGATCGGGCGTACCCAGGCTGATATGGCCGTAAGCGAGAAACAATCTCTTGCTACAACATATATAGTCAAAGTGAGTCTGATAAAACAGACATTTAGTCAATTCATCATTAAATGCTTACTACAAGGCAGTGTTGCTGATGAAATAGTGCAAGAGCACACCCTCGTGGACAAAATGCTTACAGCACCTGGTATTCCCAGGCGGTCTCCCATCCAAGTATTAACCAGGCCCGACCCTGCTTAGCTTCCGAGATCAGACGAGATCGGGCGAACCCAGGCTGGTATGGCCGTAAGCGAGACACAATCTCTTGCTACAACATATATATTCAAAGTGAGTGTGATAAACAGACATTGCATTTTCACCAATTAGATAAGCAGCTTGAACTTTGTGTCACTGAAAAAGTAGAAGAAATTACAAACACTGTTCCCATCACTTTTTAGCACAGGTAGTTGGATAAAATACCAACTTTATTTCCTTTCATCATTTGAACAGGGCAAAGGAGCACAAAGCACACACAAGCTGCATTCAGCAACAATATTCTTGTTTGTCTTATAAATACAAGGCAGATGCTAATTGAAAACACAAGGAAATTTGATCCTATTAAAAAGGCAGGAAGCTGCATTTAGTCAATTCATCATTAAATGCTTACTACAAGGCAGTGTTGCTGATGAAATAGTGCAAGAGCACACCCTCGTGGACAAAATGCTTACAGCACCTGGTATTCCCAGGCGGTCTCCCATCCAAGTACTAAACAGGCCCGACCCTGCTTAGCTTCCGAGATCAGACGAGATCGGGCGTACCCAGGCTGGTATGGCCGTAAGCGAGAAACAATCTCTTGCTACAACATATATATTCAAAGTGAGTGTGATAAACAGACATTGCATTTTCACCAATTAGATAAGCAGCTTGAACTTTGTGTCACTGAAAAAGTAGAAGAAATTACAAACACTGTTCCCATCACTTTTTAGCACAGGTAGTTGGATAAAATACCAACTTTATTTCCTTTCATCATTTGAACAGGGCAAAGGAGCACAAAGCACACACAAGCTGCATTCAGCAACAATATTCTTGTTTGTCTTATAAATACAAGGCAGATGCTAATTGAAAACACAAGGAAATTTGATCCTATTAAAAAGGCAGGAAGCTGCATTTAGTCAATTCATCATTAAATGCTTACTACAAGGCAGTGTTGCTGATGAAATAGTGCAAGAGCACACCCTCGTGGACAAAATGCTTACAGCACCTGGTATTCCCAGGCGGTCTCCCATCCAAGTACTAACCAGGCCCGACCCTGCTTAGCTTCCGAGATCAGACGAGATCGGGCGTACCCAGGCTGATATGGCCGTAAGCGAGAAACAATCTCTTGCTACAACATATATAGTCAAAGTGAGTCTGATAAAACAGACATTTAGTCAATTCATCATTAAATGCTTACTACAAGGCAGTGTTGCTGATGAAATAGTGCAAGAGCACACCCTCGTGGACAAAATGCTTACAGCACCTGGTATTCCCAGGCGGTCTCCCATCCAAGTATTAACCAGGCCCGACCCTGCTTAGCTTCCGAGATCAGACGAGATCGGGCGAACCCAGGCTGGTATGGCCGTAAGCGAGACACAATCTCTTGCTACAACATATATATTCAAAGTGAGTGTGATAAACAGACATTGCATTTTCACCAATTAGATAAGCAGCTTGAACTTTGTGTCACTGAAAAAGTAGAAGAAATTACAAACACTGTTCCCATCACTTTTTAGCACAGGTAGTTGGATAAAATACCAACTTTATTTCCTTTCATCATTTGAACAGGGCAAAGGAGCACAAAGCACACACAAGCTGCATTCAGCAACAATATTCTTGTTTGTCTTATAAATACAAGGCAGATGCTAATTGAAAACACAAGGAAATTTGATCCTATTAAAAAGGCAGGAAGCTGCATTTAGTCAATTCATCATTAAATGCTTACTACAAGGCAGTGTTGCTGATGAAATAGTGCAAGAGCACACCCTCGTGGACAAAATGCTTACAGCACCTGGTATTCCCAGGCGGTCTCCCATCCAAGTACTAAACAGGCCCGACCCTGCTTAGCTTCCGAGATCAGACGAGATCGGGCGTACCCAGGCTGGTATGGCCGTAAGCGAGAAACAATCTCTTGCTACAACATATATATTCAAAGTGAGTGTGATAAACAGACATTGCATTTTCACCAATTAGATAAGCAGCTTGAACTTTGTGTCACTGAAAAAGTAGAAGAAATTACAAACACTGTTCCCATCACTTTTTAGCACAGGTAGTTGGATAAAATACCAACTTTATTTCCTTTCATCATTTGAACTGGGCAAAGGAGCACAAAGCACACACAAGCTGCATTCAGCAACAATATTCTTGTTTGTCTTATAAATACAAGGCAGATGCTAATTGAAAACACAAGGAAATTTGATCCTATTAAAAAGGCAGGAAGCTGCATTTAGTCAATTCATCATTAAATGCTTACTACAAGGCAGTGTTGCTGATGAAATAGTGCAAGAGCACACCCTCGTGGACAAAATGCTTACAGCACCTGGTATTCCCAGGCGGTCTCCCATCCAAGTACTAACCAGGCCCGACCCTGCTTAGCTTCCGAGATCAGACGAGATCGGGCGTACCCAGGCTGATATGGCCGTAAGTGAGAAACAATCTCTTGCTACAACATATATAGTCAAAGTGAGTCTGATAAAACAGACATTTAGTCAATTCATCATTAAATGCTTACTACAAGGCAGTGTTGCTGATGAAATAGTGCAAGAGCACACCCTCGTGGACAAAATGCTTACAGCACCTGGTATTCCCAGGCGGTCTCCCATCCAAGTACTAACCAGGCACGACCCTGCTTAGCTTCCGAGATCAGACGAGATCGGGCGTACCCAGGCTGGTATGGCCGTAAGCGAGAAACAATCTCTTGCTACAACATATATAGTCAAAGTGAGTCAGATAAAACAGACATTTAGTCAATTCATCATTAAATGCTTACTACAAGGCAGTGTTGCTGATGAAATAGTGCAAGAGCACACCCTCGTGGACAAAATGCTTACAGCACCTGGTATTCCCAGGCGGTCTCCCATCCAAGTACTAACCAGGCCCGACCCTGCTTAGCTTCCGAGATCAGACGAGATCGGGCGAACCCAGGCTGGTATGGCCGTAAGCGAGACACAATCTCTTGCTACAACATATATATTCAAAGTGAGTGTGATAAACAGACATTGCATTTTCACCAATTAGATAAGCAGCTTGAACTTTGTGTCACTGAAAAAGTAGAAGAAATTACAAACACTGTTCCCATCACTTTTTAGCACAGGTAGTTGGATAAAATACCAACTTTATTTCCTTTCATCATTTGAACAGGGCAAAGGAGCACAAAGCACACACAAGCTGCATTCAGCAACAATATTCTTGTTTGTCTTATAAATACAAGGCAGATGCTAATTGAAAACACAAGGAAATTTGATCCTATTAAAAAGGCAGGAAGCTGCATTTAGTCAATTCATCATTAAATGCTTACTACAAGGCAGTGTTGCTGATGAAATAGTGCAAGAGCACACCCTCGTGGACAAAATGCTTACAGCACCTGGTATTCCCAGGCGGTCTCCCATCCAAGTACTAAACAGGCCCGACCCTGCTTAGCTTCCGAGATCAGACGAGATCGGGCGTACCCAGGCTGGTATGGCCGTAAGCGAGAAACAATCTCTTGCTACAACATATATATTCAAAGTGAGTGTGATAAACAGACATTGCATTTTCACCAATTAGATAAGCAGCTTGAACTTTGTGTCACTGAAAAAGTAGAAGAAATTACAAACACTGTTCCCATCACTTTTTAGCACAGGTAGTTGGATAAAATACCAACTTTATTTCCTTTCATCATTTGAACAGGGCAAAGGAGCACAAAGCACACACAAGCTGCATTCAGCAACAATATTCTTGTTTGTCTTATAAATACAAGGCAGATGCTAATTGAAAACACAAGGAAATTTGATCCTATTAAAAAGGCAGGAAGCTGCATTTAGTCAATTCATCATTAAATGCTTACTACAAGGCAGTGTTGCTGATGAAATAGTGCAAGAGCACACCCTCGTGGACAAAATGCTTACAGCACCTGGTATTCCCAGGCGGTCTCCCATCCAAGTACTAACCAGGCCCGACCCTGCTTAGCTTCCGAGATCAGACGAGATCGGGCGTACCCAGGCTGATATGGCCGTAAGCGAGAAACAATCTCTTGCTACAACATATATAGTCAAAGTGAGTCTGATAAAACAGACATTTAGTCAATTCATCATTAAATGCTTACTACAAGGCAGTGTTGCTGATGAAATAGTGCAAGAGCACACCCTCGTGGACAAAATGCTTACAGCACCTGGTATTCCCAGGCGGTCTCCCATCCAAGTATTAACCAGGCCCGACCCTGCTTAGCTTCCGAGATCAGACGAGATCGGGCGAACCCAGGCTGGTATGGCCGTAAGCGAGACACAATCTCTTGCTACAACATATATATTCAAAGTGAGTGTGATAAACAGACATTGCATTTTCACCAATTAGATAAGCAGCTTGAACTTTGTGTCACTGAAAAAGTAGAAGAAATTACAAACACTGTTCCCATCACTTTTTAGCACAGGTAGTTGGATAAAATACCAACTTTATTTCCTTTCATCATTTGAACAGGGCAAAGGAGCACAAAGCACACACAAGCTGCATTCAGCAACAATATTCTTGTTTGTCTTATAAATACAAGGCAGATGCTAATTGAAAACACAAGGAAATTTGATCCTATTAAAAAGGCAGGAAGCTGCATTTAGTCAATTCATCATTAAATGCTTACTACAAGGCAGTGTTGCTGATGAAATAGTGCAAGAGCACACCCTCGTGGACAAAATGCTTACAGCACCTGGTATTCCCAGGCGGTCTCCCATCCAAGTACTAAACAGGCCCGACCCTGCTTAGCTTCCGAGATCAGACGAGATCGGGCGTACCCAGGCTGGTATGGCCGTAAGCGAGAAACAATCTCTTGCTACAACATATATATTCAAAGTGAGTGTGATAAACAGACATTGCATTTTCACCAATTAGATAAGCAGCTTGAACTTTGTGTCACTGAAAAAGTAGAAGAAATTACAAACACTGTTCCCATCACTTTTTAGCACAGGTAGTTGGATAAAATACCAACTTTATTTCCTTTCATCATTTGAACAGGGCAAAGGAGCACAAAGCACACACAAGCTGCATTCAGCAACAATATTCTTGTTTGTCTTATAAATACAAGGCAGATGCTAATTGAAAACACAAGGAAATTTGATCCTATTAAAAAGGCAGGAAGCTGCATTTAGTCAATTCATCATTAAATGCTTACTACAAGGCAGTGTTGCTGATGAAATAGTGCAAGAGCACACCCTCGTGGACAAAATGCTTACAGCACCTGGTATTCCCAGGCGGTCTCCCATCCAAGTACTAAACAGGCCCGACCCTGCTTAGCTTCCGAGATCAGACGAGATCGGGCGTACCCAGGCTGGTATGGCCGTAAGCGAGAAACAATCTCTTGCTACAACATATATATTCAAAGTGAGTGTGATAAACAGACATTGCATTTTCACCAATTAGATAAGCAGCTTGAACTTTGTGTCACTGAAAAAGTAGAAGAAATTACAAACACTGTTCCCATCACTTTTTAGCACAGGTAGTTGGATAAAATACCAACTTTATTTCCTTTCATCATTTGAACAGGGCAAAGGAGCACAAAGCACACACAAGCTGCATTCAGCAACAATATTCTTGTTTGTCTTATAAATACAAGGCAGATGCTAATTGAAAACACAAGGAAATTTGATCCTATTAAAAAGGCAGGAAGCTGCATTTAGTCAATTCATCATTAAATGCTTACTACAAGGCAGTGTTGCTGATGAAATAGTGCAAGAGCACACCCTCGTGGACAAAATGCTTACAGCACCTGGTATTCCCAGGCGGTCTCCCATCCAAGTACTAACCAGGCCCGACCCTGCTTAGCTTCCGAGATCAGACGAGATCGGGCGTACCCAGGCTGATATGGCCGTAAGCGAGAAACAATCTCTTGCTACAACATATATAGTCAAAGTGAGTCTGATAAAACAGACATTTAGTCAATTCATCATTAAATGCTTACTACAAGGCAGTGTTGCTGATGAAATAGTGCAAGAGCACACCCTCGTGGACAAAATGCTTACAGCACCTGGTATTCCCAGGCGGTCTCCCATCCAAGTATTAACCAGGCCCGACCCTGCTTAGCTTCCGAGATCAGACGAGATCGGGCGAACCCAGGCTGGTATGGCCGTAAGCGAGACACAATCTCTTGCTACAACATATATATTCAAAGTGAGTGTGATAAACAGACATTGCATTTTCACCAATTAGATAAGCAGCTTGAACTTTGTGTCACTGAAAAAGTAGAAGAAATTACAAACACTGTTCCCATCACTTTTTAGCACAGGTAGTTGGATAAAATACCAACTTTATTTCCTTTCATCATTTGAACAGGGCAAAGGAGCACAAAGCACACACAAGCTGCATTCAGCAACAATATTCTTGTTTGTCTTATAAATACAAGGCAGATGCTAATTGAAAACACAAGGAAATTTGATCCTATTAAAAAGGCAGGAAGCTGCATTTAGTCAATTCATCATTAAATGCTTACTACAAGGCAGTGTTGCTGATGAAATAGTGCAAGAGCACACCCTCGTGGACAAAATGCTTACAGCACCTGGTATTCCCAGGCGGTCTCCCATCCAAGTACTAAACAGGCCCGACCCTGCTTAGCTTCCGAGATCAGACGAGATCGGGCGTACCCAGGCTGGTATGGCCGTAAGCGAGAAACAATCTCTTGCTACAACATATATATTCAAAGTGAGTGTGATAAACAGACATTGCATTTTCACCAATTAGATAAGCAGCTTGAACTTTGTGTCACTGAAAAAGTAGAAGAAATTACAAACACTGTTCCCATCACTTTTTAGCACAGGTAGTTGGATAAAATACCAACTTTATTTCCTTTCATCATTTGAACTGGGCAAAGGAGCACAAAGCACACACAAGCTGCATTCAGCAACAATATTCTTGTTTGTCTTATAAATACAAGGCAGATGCTAATTGAAAACACAAGGAAATTTGATCCTATTAAAAAGGCAGGAAGCTGCATTTAGTCAATTCATCATTAAATGCTTACTACAAGGCAGTGTTGCTGATGAAATAGTGCAAGAGCACACCCTCGTGGACAAAATGCTTACAGCACCTGGTATTCCCAGGCGGTCTCCCATCCAAGTACTAACCAGGCCCGACCCTGCTTAGCTTCCGAGATCAGACGAGATCGGGCGTACCCAGGCTGATATGGCCGTAAGTGAGAAACAATCTCTTGCTACAACATATATAGTCAAAGTGAGTCTGATAAAACAGACATTTAGTCAATTCATCATTAAATGCTTACTACAAGGCAGTGTTGCTGATGAAATAGTGCAAGAGCACACCCTCGTGGACAAAATGCTTACAGCACCTGGTATTCCCAGGCGGTCTCCCATCCAAGTACTAACCAGGCACGACCCTGCTTAGCTTCCGAGATCAGACGAGATCGGGCGTACCCAGGCTGGTATGGCCGTAAGCGAGAAACAATCTCTTGCTACAACATATATAGTCAAAGTGAGTCAGATAAAACAGACATTTAGTCAATTCATCATTAAATGCTTACTACAAGGCAGTGTTGCTGATGAAATAGTGCAAGAGCACACCCTCGTGGACAAAATGCTTACAGCACCTGGTATTCCCAGGCGGTCTCCCATCCAAGTACTAACCAGGCCCGACCCTGCTTAGCTTCCGAGATCAGACGAGATCGGGCGAACCCAGGCTGGTATGGCCGTAAGCGAGACACAATCTCTTGCTACAACATATATATTCAAAGTGAGTGTGATAAACAGACATTGCATTTTCACCAATTAGATAAGCAGCTTGAACTTTGTGTCACTGAAAAAGTAGAAGAAATTACAAACACTGTTCCCATCACTTTTTAGCACAGGTAGTTGGATAAAATACCAACTTTATTTCCTTTCATCATTTGAACAGGGCAAAGGAGCACAAAGCACACACAAGCTGCATTCAGCAACAATATTCTTGTTTGTCTTATAAATACAAGGCAGATGCTAATTGAAAACACAAGGAAATTTGATCCTATTAAAAAGGCAGGAAGCTGCATTTAGTCAATTCATCATTAAATGCTTACTACAAGGCAGTGTTGCTGATGAAATAGTGCAAGAGCACACCCTCGTGGACAAAATGCTTACAGCACCTGGTATTCCCAGGCGGTCTCCCATCCAAGTACTAAACAGGCCCGACCCTGCTTAGCTTCCGAGATCAGACGAGATCGGGCGTACCCAGGCTGGTATGGCCGTAAGCGAGAAACAATCTCTTGCTACAACATATATATTCAAAGTGAGTGTGATAAACAGACATTGCATTTTCACCAATTAGATAAGCAGCTTGAACTTTGTGTCACTGAAAAAGTAGAAGAAATTACAAACACTGTTCCCATCACTTTTTAGCACAGGTAGTTGGATAAAATACCAACTTTATTTCCTTTCATCATTTGAACAGGGCAAAGGAGCACAAAGCACACACAAGCTGCATTCAGCAACAATATTCTTGTTTGTCTTATAAATACAAGGCAGATGCTAATTGAAAACACAAGGAAATTTGATCCTATTAAAAAGGCAGGAAGCTGCATTTAGTCAATTCATCATTAAATGCTTACTACAAGGCAGTGTTGCTGATGAAATAGTGCAAGAGCACACCCTCGTGGACAAAATGCTTACAGCACCTGGTATTCCCAGGCGGTCTCCCATCCAAGTACTAACCAGGCCCGACCCTGCTTAGCTTCCGAGATCAGACGAGATCGGGCGTACCCAGGCTGATATGGCCGTAAGCGAGAAACAATCTCTTGCTACAACATATATAGTCAAAGTGAGTCTGATAAAACAGACATTTAGTCAATTCATCATTAAATGCTTACTACAAGGCAGTGTTGCTGATGAAATAGTGCAAGAGCACACCCTCGTGGACAAAATGCTTACAGCACCTGGTATTCCCAGGCGGTCTCCCATCCAAGTACTAACCAGGCCCGACCCTGCTTAGCTTCCGAGATCAGACGAGATCGGGCGAACCCAGGCTGGTATGGCCGTAAGCGAGACACAATCTCTTGCTACAACATATATATTCAAAGTGAGTGTGATAAACAGACATTGCATTTTCACCAATTAGATAAGCAGCTTGAACTTTGTGTCACTGAAAAAGTAGAAGAAATTACAAACACTGTTCCCATCACTTTTTAGCACAGGTAGTTGGATAAAATACCAACTTTTTTTCCTTTCATCATTTGAACAGGGCAAAGGAGCACAAAGCACACACAAGCTGCATTCAGCAACAATATTCTTGTTTGTCTTATAAATACAAGGCAGATGCTAATTGAAAACACAAGGAAATTTGATCCTATTAAAAAGGCAGGAAGCTGCATTTAGTCAATTCATCATTAAATGCTTACTACAAGGCAGTGTTGCTGATGAAATAGTGCAAGAGCACACCCTCGTGGACAAAATGCTTACAGCACCTGGTATTCCCAGGCGGTCTCCCATCCAAGTACTAAACAGGCCCGACCCTGCTTAGCTTCCGAGATCAGACGAGATCGGGCGTACCCAGGCTGGTATGGCCGTAAGCGAGAAACAATCTCTTGCTACAACATATATATTCAAAGTGAGTGTGATAAACAGACATTGCATTTTCACCAATTAGATAAGCAGCTTGAACTTTGTGTCACTGAAAAAGTAGAAGAAATTACAAACACTGTTCCCATCACTTTTTAGCACAGGTAGTTGGATAAAATACCAACTTTATTTCCTTTCATCATTTGAACTGGGCAAAGGAGCACAAAGCACACACAAGCTGCATTCAGCAACAATATTCTTGTTTGTCTTATAAATACAAGGCAGATGCTAATTGAAAACACAAGGAAATTTGATCCTATTAAAAAGGCAGGAAGCTGCATTTAGTCAATTCATCATTAAATGCTTACTACAAGGCAGTGTTGCTGATGAAATAGTGCAAGAGCACACCCTCGTGGACAAAATGCTTACAGCACCTGGTATTCCCAGGCGGTCTCCCATCCAAGTACTAACCAGGCCCGACCCTGCTTAGCTTCCGAGATCAGACGAGATCGGGCGTACCCAGGCTGATATGGCCGTAAGCGAGAAACAATCTCTTGCTACAACATATATAGTCAAAGTGAGTCTGATAAAACAGACATTTAGTCAATTCATCATTAAATGCTTACTACAAGGCAGTGTTGCTGATGAAATAGTGCAAGAGCACACCCTCGTGGACAAAATGCTTACAGCACCTGGTATTCCCAGGCGGTCTCCCATCCAAGTACTAACCAGGCCCGACCCTGCTTAGCTTCCGAGATCAGACGAGATCGGGCGAACCCAGGCTGGTATGGCCGTAAGCGAGACACAATCTCTTGCTACAACATATATATTCAAAGTGAGTGTGATAAACAGACATTGCATTTTCACCAATTAGATAAGCAGCTTGAACTTTGTGTCACTGAAAAAGTAGAAGAAATTACAAACACTGTTCCCATCACTTTTTAGCACAGGTAGTTGGATAAAATACCAACTTTATTTCCTTTCATCATTTGAACAGGGCAAAGGAGCACAAAGCACACACAAGCTGCATTCAGCAACAATATTCTTGTTTGTCTTATAAATACAAGGCAGATGCTAATTGAAAACACAAGGAAATTTGATCCTATTAAAAAGGCAGGAAGCTGCATTTAGTCAATTCATCATTAAATGCTTACTACAAGGCAGTGTTGCTGATGAAATAGTGCAAGAGCACACCCTCGTGGACAAAATGCTTACAGCACCTGGTATTCCCAGGCGGTCTCCCATCCAAGTACTAAACAGGCCCGACCCTGCTTAGCTTCCGAGATCAGACGAGATCGGGCGTACCCAGGCTGGTATGGCCGTAAGCGAGAAACAATCTCTTGCTACAACATATATATTCAAAGTGAGTGTGATAAACAGACATTGCATTTTCACCAATTAGATAAGCAGCTTGAACTTTGTGTCACTGAAAAAGTAGAAGAAATTACAAACACTGTTCCCATCACTTTTTAGCACAGGTAGTTGGATAAAATACCAACTTTATTTCCTTTCATCATTTGAACTGGGCAAAGGAGCACAAAGCACACACAAGCTGCATTCAGCAACAATATTCTTGTTTGTCTTATAAATACAAGGCAGATGCTAATTGAAAACACAAGGAAATTTGATCCTATTAAAAAGGCAGGAAGCTGCATTTAGTCAATTCATCATTAAATGCTTACTACAAGGCAGTGTTGCTGATGAAATAGTGCAAGAGCACACCCTCGTGGACAAAATGCTTACAGCACCTGGTATTCCCAGGCGGTCTCCCATCCAAGTACTAACCAGGCACGACCCTGCTTAGCTTCCGAGATCAGACGAGATCGGGCTTACCCAGGCTGGTATGGCCGTAAGCGAGAAACAATCTCTTGCTACAACATATATATTCAAAGTGAGTGTGATAAACAGACATTGCATTTTCACCAATTAGATAAGCAGCTTGAACTTTGTGTCACTGAAAAAGTAGAAGAAATTACAAACACTGTTCCCATCACTTTTTAGCACAGGTAGTTGGATAAAATACCAACTTTATTTCCTTTCATCATTTGAACAGGGCAAAGGAGCACAAAGCACACACAAGCTGCATTCAGCAACAATATTCTTGTTTGTCTTATAAATACAAGGCAGATGCTAATTGAAAACACAAGGAAATTTGATCCTATTAAAAAGGCAGGAAGCTGCATTTAGTCAATTCATCATTAAATGCTTACTACAAGGCAGTGTTGCTGATGAAATAGTGCAAGAGCACACCCTCGTGGACAAAATGCTTACAGCACCTGGTATTCCCAGGCGGTCTCCCATCCAAGTACTAAACAGGCCCGACCCTGCTTAGCTTCCGAGATCAGACGAGATCGGGCGTACCCAGGCTGGTATGGCCGTAAGCGAGAAACAATCTCTTGCTACAACATATATATTCAAAGTGAGTGTGATAAACAGACATTGCATTTTCACCAATTAGATAAGCAGCTTGAACTTTGTGTCACTGAAAAAGTAGAAGAAATTACAAACACTGTTCCCATCACTTTTTAGCACAGGTAGTTGGATAAAATACCAACTTTATTTCCTTTCATCATTTGAACAGGGCAAAGGAGCACAAAGCACACACAAGCTGCATTCAGCAACAATATTCTTGTTTGTCTTATAAATACAAGGCAGATGCTAATTGAAAACACAAGGAAATTTGATCCTATTAAAAAGGCAGGAAGCTGCATTTAGTCAATTCATCATTAAATGCTTACTACAAGGCAGTGTTGCTGATGAAATAGTGCAAGAGCACACCCTCGTGGACAAAATGCTTACAGCACCTGGTATTCCCAGGCGGTCTCCCATCCAAGTACTAACCAGGCCCGACCCTGCTTAGCTTCCGAGATCAGACGAGATCGGGCGTACCCAGGCTGATATGGCCGTAAGCGAGAAACAATCTCTTGCTACAACATATATAGTCAAAGTGAGTCTGATAAAACAGACATTTAGTCAATTCATCATTAAATGCTTACTACAAGGCAGTGTTGCTGATGAAATAGTGCAAGAGCACACCCTCGTGGACAAAATGCTTACAGCACCTGGTATTCCCAGGCGGTCTCCCATCCAAGTATTAACCAGGCCCGACCCTGCTTAGCTTCCGAGATCAGACGAGATCGGGCGAACCCAGGCTGGTATGGCCGTAAGCGAGACACAATCTCTTGCTACAACATATATATTCAAAGTGAGTGTGATAAACAGACATTGCATTTTCACCAATTAGATAAGCAGCTTGAACTTTGTGTCACTGAAAAAGTAGAAGAAATTACAAACACTGTTCCCATCACTTTTTAGCACAGGTAGTTGGATAAAATACCAACTTTATTTCCTTTCATCATTTGAACAGGGCAAAGGAGCACAAAGCACACACAAGCTGCATTCAGCAACAATATTCTTGTTTGTCTTATAAATACAAGGCAGATGCTAATTGAAAACACAAGGAAATTTGATCCTATTAAAAAGGCAGGAAGCTGCATTTAGTCAATTCATCATTAAATGCTTACTACAAGGCAGTGTTGCTGATGAAATAGTGCAAGAGCACACCCTCGTGGACAAAATGCTTACAGCACCTGGTATTCCCAGGCGGTCTCCCATCCAAGTACTAAACAGGCCCGACCCTGCTTAGCTTCCGAGATCAGACGAGATCGGGCGTACCCAGGCTGGTATGGCCGTAAGCGAGAAACAATCTCTTGCTACAACATATATATTCAAAGTGAGTGTGATAAACAGACATTGCATTTTCACCAATTAGATAAGCAGCTTGAACTTTGTGTCACTGAAAAAGTAGAAGAAATTACAAACACTGTTCCCATCACTTTTTAGCACAGGTAGTTGGATAAAATACCAACTTTATTTCCTTTCATCATTTGAACTGGGCAAAGGAGCACAAAGCACACACAAGCTGCATTCAGCAACAATATTCTTGTTTGTCTTATAAATACAAGGCAGATGCTAATTGAAAACACAAGGAAATTTGATCCTATTAAAAAGGCAGGAAGCTGCATTTAGTCAATTCATCATTAAATGCTTACTACAAGGCAGTGTTGCTGATGAAATAGTGCAAGAGCACACCCTCGTGGACAAAATGCTTACAGCACCTGGTATTCCCAGGCGGTCTCCCATCCAAGTACTAACCAGGCCCGACCCTGCTTAGCTTCCGAGATCAGACGAGATCGGGCGTACCCAGGCTGATATGGCCGTAAGTGAGAAACAATCTCTTGCTACAACATATATAGTCAAAGTGAGTCTGATAAAACAGACATTTAGTCAATTCATCATTAAATGCTTACTACAAGGCAGTGTTGCTGATGAAATAGTGCAAGAG
Source organism: Salmo salar (assembly GCF_965601325.2). NCBI lineage: Eukaryota > Metazoa > Chordata > Actinopteri > Salmoniformes > Salmonidae > Salmo > Salmo salar. Next base: position 3,654,924 of record NC_138298.1, read on the forward strand.
CACACCCTCGTGGACAAAATGCTTACAGCACCTGGTATTCCCAGGCGGTCTCCCATCCAAGTACTAACCAGGCACGACCCTGCTTAGCTTCCGAGATCAGACGAGATCGGGCGTACCCAGGCTGGTATGGCCGTAAGCGAGAAACAATCTCTTGCTACAACATATATAGTCAAAGTGAGTCAGATAAAACAGACATTTAGTCAATTCATCATTAAATGCTTACTACAAGGCAGTGTTGCTGATGAAATAGTGCAAGAGCACACCCTCGTGGACAAAATGCTTACAGCACCTGGTATTCCCAGGCGGTCTCCCATCCAAGTACTAACCAGGCCCGACCCTGCTTAGCTTCCGAGATCAGACGAGATCGGGCGAACCCAGGCTGGTATGGCCGTAAGCGAGACACAATCTCTTGCTACAACATATATATTCAAAGTGAGTGTGATAAACAGACATTGCATTTTCACCAATTAGATAAGCAGCTTGAACTTTGTGTCACTGAAAAAGTAGAAGAAATTACAAACACTGTTCCCATCACTTTTTAGCACAGGTAGTTGGATAAAATACCAACTTTATTTCCTTTCATCATTTGAACAGGGCAAAGGAGCACAAAGCACACACAAGCTGCATTCAGCAACAATATTCTTGTTTGTCTTATAAATACAAGGCAGATGCTAATTGAAAACACAAGGAAATTTGATCCTATTAAAAAGGCAGGAAGCTGCATTTAGTCAATTCATCATTAAATGCTTACTACAAGGCAGTGTTGCTGATGAAATAGTGCAAGAGCACACCCTCGTGGACAAAATGCTTACAGCACCTGGTATTCCCAGGCGGTCTCCCATCCAAGTACTAAACAGGCCCGACCCTGCTTAGCTTCCGAGATCAGACGAGATCGGGCGTACCCAGGCTGGTATGGCCGTAAGCGAGAAACAATCTCTTGCTACAACATATATATTCAAAGTGAGTGTGATAAACAGACATTGCATTTTCACCAATTAGATAAGCAGCTTGAACTTTGTGTCACTGAAAAAGTAGAAGAAATTACAAACACTGTTCCCATCACTTTTTAGCACAGGTAGTTGGATAAAATACCAACTTTATTTCCTTTCATCATTTGAACAGGGCAAAGGAGCACAAAGCACACACAAGCTGCATTCAGCAACAATATTCTTGTTTGTCTTATAAATACAAGGCAGATGCTAATTGAAAACACAAGGAAATTTGATCCTATTAAAAAGGCAGGAAGCTGCATTTAGTCAATTCATCATTAAATGCTTACTACAAGGCAGTGTTGCTGATGAAATAGTGCAAGAGCACACCCTCGTGGACAAAATGCTTACAGCACCTGGTATTCCCAGGCGGTCTCCCATCCAAGTACTAACCAGGCCCGACCCTGCTTAGCTTCCGAGATCAGACGAGATCGGGCGTACCCAGGCTGATATGGCCGTAAGCGAGAAACAATCTCTTGCTACAACATATATAGTCAAAGTGAGTCTGATAAAACAGACATTTAGTCAATTCATCATTAAATGCTTACTACAAGGCAGTGTTGCTGATGAAATAGTGCAAGAGCACACCCTCGTGGACAAAATGCTTACAGCACCTGGTATTCCCAGGCGGTCTCCCATCCAAGTACTAACCAGGCCCGACCCTGCTTAGCTTCCGAGATCAGACGAGATCGGGCGAACCCAGGCTGGTATGGCCGTAAGCGAGACACAATCTCTTGCTACAACATATATATTCAAAGTGAGTGTGATAAACAGACATTGCATTTTCACCAATTAGATAAGCAGCTTGAACTTTGTGTCACTGAAAAAGTAGAAGAAATTACAAACACTGTTCCCATCACTTTTTAGCACAGGTAGTTGGATAAAATACCAACTTTTTTTCCTTTCATCATTTGAACAGGGCAAAGGAGCACAAAGCACACACAAGCTGCATTCAGCAACAATATTCTTGTTTGTCTTATAAATACAAGGCAGATGCTAATTGAAAACACAAGGAAATTTGATCCTATTAAAAAGGCAGGAAGCTGCATTTAGTCAATTCATCATTAAATGCTTACTACAAGGCAGTGTTGCTGATGAAATAGTGCAAGAGCACACCCTCGTGGACAAAATGCTTACAGCACCTGGTATTCCCAGGCGGTCTCCCATCCAAGTACTAAACAGGCCCGACCCTGCTTAGCTTCCGAGATCAGACGAGATCGGGCGTACCCAGGCTGGTATGGCCGTAAGCGAGAAACAATCTCTTGCTACAACATATATATTCAAAGTGAGTGTGATAAACAGACATTGCATTTTCACCAATTAGATAAGCAGCTTGAACTTTGTGTCACTGAAAAAGTAGAAGAAATTACAAACACTGTTCCCATAACTTTTTAGCACAGGTAGTTGGATAAAATACCAACTTTATTTCCTTTCATCATTTGAACTGGGCAAAGGAGCACAAAGCACACACAAGCTGCATTCAGCAACAATATTCTTGTTTGTCTTATAAATACAAGGCAGATGCTAATTGAAAACACAAGGAAATTTGATCCTATTAAAAAGGCAGGAAGCTGCATTTAGTCAATTCATCATTAAATGCTTACTACAAGGCAGTGTTGCTGATGAAATAGTGCAAGAGCACACCCTCGTGGACAAAATGCTTACAGCACCTGGTATTCCCAGGCGGTCTCCCATCCAAGTACTAACCAGGCACGACCCTGCTTAGCTTCCGAGATCAGACGAGATCGGGCTTACCCAGGCTGGTATGGCCGTAAGCGAGAAACAATCTCTTGCTACAACATATATAGTCAAAGTGAGTCTGATAAAACAGACATTTAGTCAATTCATCATTAAATGCTTACTACAAGGCAGTGTTGCTGATGAAATAGTGCAAGAGCACACCCTCGTGGACAAAATGCTTACAGCACCTGGTATTCCCAGGCGGTCTCCCATCCAAGTACTAACCAGGCCCGACCCTGCTTAGCTTCAAAGATCAGACGAGATCGGGCGTACCCAGGCTGATATGGCCGTAAGTGAGAAACAATCTCTTGCTACAACATATATAGTCAAAGTGAGTCTGATAAAACAGACATTTAGTCAATTCATCATTAAATGCTTACTACAAGGCAGTGTTGCTGATGAAATAGTGCAAGAGCACACCCTCGTGGACAAAATGCTTACAGCACCTGGTATTCCCAGGCGGTCTCCCATCCAAGTACTAACCATGCACGACCCTGCTTAGCTTCCGAGATCAGACGAGATCGGGCGTACCCAGGCTGGTATGGCCGTAAGCGAGAAACAATCTCTTGCTACAACATATATAGTCAAAGTGAGTCAGATAAAACAGACATTTAGTCAATTCATCATTAAATGCTTACTACAAGGCAGTGTTGCTGATGAAATAGTGCAAGAGCACACCCTCGTGGACAAAATGCTTACAGCACCTGGTATTCCCAGGCGGTCTCCCATCCAAGTACTAACCAGGCACGACCCTGCTTAGCTTCCGAGATCAGACGAGATCGGGCGTACCCAGGCTGGTATGGCCGTAAGCGAGAAACAATCTCTTGCTACAACATATATAGTCAAAGTGAGTCTGATAAAACAGACATTTAGTCAATTCATCATTAAATGCTTACTACAAGGCAGTGTTGCTGATGAAATAGTGCAAGAGCACACCCTCGTGGACAAAATGCTTACAGCACCTGGTATTCCCAGGCGGTCTCCCATCCAAGTACTAACCAGGCACGACCCTGCTTAGCTTCCGAGATCAGACGAGATCGGGCGTACCCAGGCTGGTATGGCCGTAAGCGAGAAACAATCTCTTGCTACAACATATATAGTCAAAGTGAGTCAGATAAAACAGACATTTAGTCAATTCATCATTAAATGCTTACTACAAGGCAGTGTTGCTGATGAAATAGTGCAAGAGCACACCCTCGTGGACAAAATGCTTACAGCACCTGGTATTCCCAGGCGGTCTCCCATCCAAGTACTAACCAGGCACGACCCTGCTTAGCTTCCGAGATCAGACGAGATCGGGCGTACCCAGGCTGGTATGGCCGTAAGCGAGAAACAATCTCTTGCTACAACATATATAGTCAAAGTGAGTCTGATAAAACAGACATTTAGTCAATTCATCATTAAATGCTTACTACAAGGCAGTGTTGCTGATGAAATAGTGCAAGAGCACACCCTCGTGGACAAAAGGCTTACAGCACCTGGTATTCCCAGGCGGTCTCCCATCCAAGTACTAAACAGGCCCGACCCTGCTTAGCTTCCGAGATCAGACGAGATCGGGCGTACCCAGGCTGGTATGGCCGTAAGCGAGAAACAATCTCTTGCTACAACATATATATTCAAAGTGAGTGTGATAAACAGACATTGCATTTTCACCAATTAGATAAGCAGCTTGAACTTTGTGTCACTGAAAAAGTAGAAGAAATTACAAACACTGTTCCCATCACTTTTTAGCACAGGTAGTTGGATAAAATACCAACTTTATTTCCTTTCATCATTTGAACTGGGCAAAGGAGCACAAAGCACACACAAGCTGCATTCAGCAACAATATTCTTGTTTGTCTTATAAATACAAGGCAGATGCTAATTGAAAACACAAGGAAATTTGATCCTATTAAAAAGGCAGGAAGCTGCATTTAGTCAATTCATCATTAAATGCTTACTACAAGGCAGTGTTGCTGATGAAATAGTGCAAGAGCACACCCTCGTGGACAAAATGCTTACAGCACCTGGTATTCCCAGGCGGTCTCCCATCCAAGTACTAACCAGGCCCGACCCTGCTTAGCTTCCGAGATCAGACGAGATCGGGCGTACCCAGGCTGATATGGCCGTAAGTGAGAAACAATCTCTTGCTACAACATATATAGTCAAAGTGAGTCTGATAAAACAGACATTTAGTCAATTCATCATTAAATGCTTACTACAAGGCAGTGTTGCTGATGAAATAGTGCAAGAGCACACCCTCGTGGACAAAATGCTTACAGCACCTGGTATTCCCAGGCGGTCTCCCATCCAAGTACTAACCAGGCACGACCCTGCTTAGCTTCCGAGATCAGACGAGATCGGGCGTACCCAGGCTGGTATGGCCGTAAGCGAGAAACAATCTCTTGCTACAACATATATAGTCAAAGTGAGTCAGATAAAACAGACATTTAGTCAATTCATCATTAAATGCTTACTACAAGGCAGTGTTGCTGATGAAATAGTGCAAGAGCACACCCTCGTGGACAAAATGCTTACAGCACCTGGTATTCCCAGGCGGTCTCCCATCCAAGTACTAACCAGGCCCGACCCTGCTTAGCTTCCGAGATCAGACGAGATCGGGCGAACCCAGGCTGGTATGGCCGTAAGCGAGACACAATCTCTTGCTACAACATATATATTCAAAGTGAGTGTGATAAACAGACATTGCATTTTCACCAATTAGATAAGCAGCTTGAACTTTGTGTCACTGAAAAAGTAGAAGAAATTACAAACACTGTTCCCATCACTTTTTAGCACAGGTAGTTGGATAAAATACCAACTTTATTTCCTTTCATCATTTGAACAGGGCAAAGGAGCACAAAGCACACACAAGCTGCATTCAGCAACAATATTCTTGTTTGTCTTATAAATACAAGGCAGATGCTAATTGAAAACACAAGGAAATTTGATCCTATTAAAAAGGCAGGAAGCTGCATTTAGTCAATTCATCATTAAATGCTTACTACAAGGCAGTGTTGCTGATGAAATAGTGCAAGAGCACACCCTCGTGGACAAAATGCTTACAGCACCTGGTATTCCCAGGCGGTCTCCCATCCAAGTACTAAACAGGCCCGACCCTGCTTAGCTTCCGAGATCAGACGAGATCGGGCGTACCCAGGCTGGTATGGCCGTAAGCGAGAAACAATCTCTTGCTACAACATATATATTCAAAGTGAGTGTGATAAACAGACATTGCATTTTCACCAATTAGATAAGCAGCTTGAACTTTGTGTCACTGAAAAAGTAGAAGAAATTACAAACACTGTTCCCATCACTTTTTAGCACAGGTAGTTGGATAAAATACCAACTTTATTTCCTTTCATCATTTGAACAGGGCAAAGGAGCACAAAGCACACACAAGCTGCATTCAGCAACAATATTCTTGTTTGTCTTATAAATACAAGGCAGATGCTAATTGAAAACACAAGGAAATTTGATCCTATTAAAAAGGCAGGAAGCTGCATTTAGTCAATTCATCATTAAATGCTTACTACAAGGCAGTGTTGCTGATGAAATAGTGCAAGAGCACACCCTCGTGGACAAAATGCTTACAGCACCTGGTATTCCCAGGCGGTCTCCCATCCAAGTACTAACCAGGCCCGACCCTGCTTAGCTTCCGAGATCAGACGAGATCGGGCGTACCCAGGCTGATATGGCCGTAAGCGAGAAACAATCTCTTGCTACAACATATATAGTCAAAGTGAGTCTGATAAAACAGACATTTAGTCAATTCATCATTAAATGCTTACTACAAGGCAGTGTTGCTGATGAAATAGTGCAAGAGCACACCCTCGTGGACAAAATGCTTACAGCACCTGGTATTCCCAGGCGGTCTCCCATCCAAGTACTAACCAGGCCCGACCCTGCTTAGCTTCCGAGATCAGACGAGATCGGGCGAACCCAGGCTGGTATGGCCGTAAGCGAGACACAATCTCTTGCTACAACATATATATTCAAAGTGAGTGTGATAAACAGACATTGCATTTTCACCAATTAGATAAGCAGCTTGAACTTTGTGTCACTGAAAAAGTAGAAGAAATTACAAACACTGTTCCCATCACTTTTTAGCACAGGTAGTTGGATAAAATACCAACTTTTTTTCCTTTCATCATTTGAACAGGGCAAAGGAGCACAAAGCACACAAAAGCTGCATTCAGCAACAATATTCTTGTTTGTCTTATAAATACAAGGCAGATGCTAATTGAAAACACAAGGAAATTTGATCCTATTAAAAAGGCAGGAAGCTGCATTTAGTCAATTCATCATTAAATGCTTACTACAAGGCAGTGTTGCTGATGAAATAGTGCAAGAGCACACCCTCGTGGACAAAATGCTTACAGCACCTGGTATTCCCAGGCGGTCTCCCATCCAAGTACTAAACAGGCCCGACCCTGCTTAGCTTCCGAGATCAGACGAGATCGGGCGTACCCAGGCTGGTATGGCCGTAAGCGAGAAACAATCTCTTGCTACAACATATATATTCAAAGTGAGTGTGATAAACAGACATTGCATTTTCACCAATTAGATAAGCAGCTTGAACTTTGTGTCACTGAAAAAGTAGAAGAAATTACAAACACTGTTCCCATCACTTTTTAGCACAGGTAGTTGGATAAAATACCAACTTTATTTCCTTTCATCATTTGAACTGGGCAAAGGAGCACAAAGCACACACAAGCTGCATTCAGCAACAATATTCTTGTTTGTCTTATAAATACAAGGCAGATGCTAATTGAAAACACAAGGAAATTTGATCCTATTAAAAAGGCAGGAAGCTGCATTTAGTCAATTCATCATTAAATGCTTACTACAAGGCAGTGTTGCTGATGAAATAGTGCAAGAGCACACCCTCGTGGACAAAATGCTTACAGCACCTGGTATTCCCAGGCGGTCTCCCATCCAAGTACTAACCAGGCCCGACCCTGCTTAGCTTCCGAGATCAGACGAGATCGGGCGTACCCAGGCTGATATGGCCGTAAGCGAGAAACAATCTCTTGCTACAACATATATAGTCAAAGTGAGTCTGATAAAACAGACATTTAGTCAATTCATCATTAAATGCTTACTACAAGGCAGTGTTGCTGATGAAATAGTGCAAGAGCACACCCTCGTGGACAAAATGCTTACAGCACCTGGTATTCCCAGGCGGTCTCCCATCCAAGTACTAACCAGGCCCGACCCTGCTTAGCTTCCGAGATCAGACGAGATCGGGCGAACCCAGGCTGGTATGGCCGTAAGCGAGACACAATCTCTTGCTACAACATATATATTCAAAGTGAGTGTGATAAACAGACATTGCATTTTCACCAATTAGATAAGCAGCTTGAACTTTGTGTCACTGAAAAAGTAGAAGAAATTACAAACACTGTTCCCATCACTTTTTAGCACAGGTAGTTGGATAAAATACCAACTTTATTTCCTTTCATCATTTGAACAGGGCAAAGGAGCACAAAGCACACACAAGCTGCATTCAGCAACAATATTCTTGTTTGTCTTATAAATACAAGGCAGATGCTAATTGAAAACACAAGGAAATTTGATCCTATTAAAAAGGCAGGAAGCTGCATTTAGTCAATTCATCATTAAATGCTTACTACAAGGCAGTGTTGCTGATGAAATAGTGCAAGAGCACACCCTCGTGGACAAAATGCTTACAGCACCTGGTATTCCCAGGCGGTCTCCCATCCAAGTACTAAACAGGCCCGACCCTGCTTAGCTTCCGAGATCAGACGAGATCGGGCGTACCCAGGCTGGTATGGCCGTAAGCGAGAAACAATCTCTTGCTACAACATATATAGTCAAAGTGAGTCTGATAAAACAGACATTTAGTCAATTCATCATTAAATGCTTACTACAAGGCAGTGTTGCTGATGAAATAGTGCAAGAGCACACCCTCGTGGACAAAAGGCTTACAGCACCTGGTATTCCCAGGCGGTCTCCCATCCAAGTACTAACCAGGCCCGACCCTGCTTAGCTTCCGAGATCAGACGAGATCGGGCGTACCCAGGCTGGTATGGCCGTAAGCGAGAAACAATCTCTTGCTACAACATATATATTCAAAGTGAGTGTGATAAACAGACATTGCATTTTCACCAATTAGATAAGCAGCTTGAACTTTGTGTCACTGAAAAAGTAGAAGAAATTACAAACACTGTTCCCATCACTTTTTAGCACAGGTAGTTGGATAAAATACCAACTTTATTTCCTTTCATCATTTGAACAGGGCAAAGGAGCACAAAGCACACACAAGCTGCATTCAGCAACAATATTCTTGTTTGTCTTATAAATACAAGGCAGATGCTAATTGAAAACACAAGGAAATTTGATCCTATTAAAAAGGCAGGAAGCTGCATTTAGTCAATTCATCATTAAATGCTTACTACAAGGCAGTGTTGCTGATGAAATAGTGCAAGAGCACACCCTCGTGGACAAAATGCTTACAGCACCTGGTATTCCCAGGCGGTCTCCCATCCAAGTACTAACCAGGCACGACCCTGCTTAGCTTCCGAGATCAGACGAGATCGGGCGTACCCAGGCTGGTATGGCCGTAAGCGAGAAACAATCTCTTGCTACAACATATATAGTCAAAGTGAGTCTGATAAAACAGACATTTAGTCAATTCATCATTAAATGCTTACTACAAGGCAGTGTTGCTGATGAAATAGTGCAAGAGCACACCCTCGTGGACAAAATGCTTACAGCACCTGGTATTCCCAGGCGGTCTCCCATCCAAGTACTAACCAGGCCCGACCCTGCTTAGCTTCCGAGATCAGACGAGATCGGGCGTACCCAGGCAGATATGGCCGTAAGCGAGAAACAATCTCTTGCTACAACATATATAGTCAAAGTGAGTCAGATAAAACAGACATTTAGTCAATTCATCATTAAATGCTTACTACAAGGCAGTGTTGCTGATGAAATAGTGCAAGAGCACACCCTCGTGGACAAAATGCTTACAGCACCTGGTATTCCCAGGCGGTCTCCCATCCAAGTACTAACCAGGCCCGACCCTGCTTAGCTTCCGAGATCAGACGAGATCGGGCGTACCCAGGCTGATATGGCCGTAAGCGAGAAACAATCTCTTGCTACAACATATATAGTCAAAGTGAGTCTGATAAAACAGACATTTAGTCAATTCATCATTAAATGCTTACTACAAGGCAGTGTTGCTGATGAAATAGTGCAAGAGCACACCCTCGTGGACAAAATGCTTACAGCACCTGGTATTCCCAGGCGGTCTCCCATCCAAGTACTAACCAGGCCCGACCCTGCTTAGCTTCCGAGATCAGACGAGATCGGGCGAACCCAGGCTGGTATGGCCGTAAGCGAGACACAATCTCTTGCTACAACATATATATTCAAAGTGAGTGTGATAAACAGACATTGCATTTTCACCAATTAGATAAGCAGCTTGAACTTTGTGTCACTGAAAAAGTAGAAGAAATTACAAACACTGTTCCCATCACTTTTTAGCACAGGTAGTTGGATAAAATACCAACTTTATTTCCTTTCATCATTTGAACAGGGCAAAGGAGCACAAAGCACACACAAGCTGCATTCAGCAACAATATTCTTGTTTGTCTTATAAATACAAGGCAGATGCTAATTGAAAACACAAGGAAATTTGATCCTATTAAAAAGGCAGGAAGCTGCATTTAGTCAATTCATCATTAAATGCTTACTACAAGGCAGTGTTGCTGATGAAATAGTGCAAGAGCACACCCTCGTGGACAAAATGCTTACAGCACCTGGTATTCCCAGGCGGTCTCCCATCCAAGTACTAAACAGGCCCGACCCTGCTTAGCTTCCGAGATCAGACGAGATCGGGCGTACCCAGGCTGGTATGGCCGTAAGCGAGAAACAATCTCTTGCTACAACATATATATTCAAAGTGAGTGTGATAAACAGACATTGCATTTTCACCAATTAGATAAGCAGCTTGAACTTTGTGTCACTGAAAAAGTAGAAGAAATTACAAACACTGTTCCCATCACTTTTTAGCACAGGTAGTTGGATAAAATACCAACTTTATTTCCTTTCATCATTTGAACTGGGCAAAGGAGCACAAAGCACACACAAGCTGCATTCAGCAACAATATTCTTGTTTGTCTTATAAATACAAGGCAGATGCTAATTGAAAACACAAGGAAATTTGATCCTATTAAAAAGGCAGGAAGCTGCATTTAGTCAATTCATCATTAAATGCTTACTACAAGGCAGTGTTGCTGATGAAATAGTGCAAGAGCACACCCTCGTGGACAAAATGCTTACAGCACCTGGTATTCCCAGGCGGTCTCCCATCCAAGTACTAACCAGGCACGACCCTGCTTAGCTTCCGAGATCAGACGAGATCGGGCTTACCCAGGCTGGTATGGCCGTAAGCGAGAAACAATCTCTTGCTACAACATATATAGTCAAAGTGAGTCTGATAAAACAGACATTTAGTCAATTCATCATTAAATGCTTACTACAAGGCAGTGTTGCTGATGAAATAGTGCAAGAGCACACCCTCGTGGACAAAATGCTTACAGCACCTGGTATTCCCAGGCGGTCTCCCATCCAAGCCCGACCCTGCTTAGCTTCAAAGATCAGACGAGATCGGGCGTACCCAGGCTGATATGGCCGTAAGTGAGAAACAATCTCTTGCTACAACATATATAGTCAAAGTGAGTCTGATAAAACAGACATTTAGTCAATTCATCATTAAATGCTTACTACAAGGCAGTGTTGCTGATGAAATAGTGCAAGAGCACACCCTCGTGGACAAAATGCTTACAGCACCTGGTATTCCCAGGCGGTCTCCCATCCAAGTACTAACCATGCACGACCCTGCTTAGCTTCCGAGATCAGACGAGATCGGGCGTACCCAGGCTGGTATGGCCGTAAGCGAGAAACAATCTCTTGCTACAACATATATAGTCAAAGTGAGTCAGATAAAACAGACATTTAGTCAATTCATCATTAAATGCTTACTACAAGGCAGTGTTGCTGATGAAATAGTGCAAGAGCACACCCTCGTGGACAAAATGCTTACAGCACCTGGTATTCCCAGGCGGTCTCCCATCCAAGTACTAACCAGGCACGACCCTGCTTAGCTTCCGAGATCAGACGAGATCGGGCGTACCCAGGCTGGTATGGCCGTAAGCGAGAAACAATCTCTTGCTACAACATATATAGTCAAAGTGAGTCTGATAAAACAGACATTTAGTCAATTCATCATTAAATGCTTACTACAAGGCAGTGTTGCTGATGAAATAGTGCAAGAGCACACCCTCGTGGACAAAATGCTTACAGCACCTGGTATTCCCAGGCGGTCTCCCATCCAAGTACTAACCAGGCACGACCCTGCTTAGCTTCCGAGATCAGACGAGATCGGGCGTACCCAGGCTGGTATGGCCGTAAGCGAGAAACAATCTCTTGCTACAACATATATAGTCAAAGTGAGTCAGATAAAACAGACATTTAGTCAATTCATCATTAAATGCTTACTACAAGGCAGTGTTGCTGATGAAATAGTGCAAGAGCACACCCTCGTGGACAAAATGCTTACAGCACCTGGTATTCCCAGGCGGTCTCCCATCCAAGTACTAACCAGGCACGACCCTGCTTAGCTTCCGAGATCAGACGAGATCGGGCGTACCCAGGCTGGTATGGCCGTAAGCGAGAAACAATCTCTTGCTACAACATATATAGTCAAAGTGAGTCTGATAAAACAGACATTTAGTCAATTCATCATTAAATGCTTACTACAAGGCAGTGTTGCTGATGAAATAGTGCAAGAGCACACCCTCGTGGACAAAAGGCTTACAGCACCTGGTATTCCCAGGCGGTCTCCCATCCAAGTACTAACCAGGCCCGACCCTGCTTAGCTTCCGAGATCAGACGAGATCGGGCGTACCCAGGCTGGTATGGCCGTAAGCGAGAAACAATCTCTTGCTACAACATATATATTCAAAGTGAGTGTGATAAACAGACATTGCATTTTCACCAATTAGATAAGCAGCTTGAACTTTGTGTCACTGAAAAAGTAGAAGAAATTACAAACACTGTTCCCATCACTTTTTAGCACAGGTAGTTGGATAAAATACCAACTTTATTTCCTTTCATCATTTGAACAGGGCAAAGGAGCACAAAGCACACACAAGCTGCATTCAGCAACAATATTCTTGTTTGTCTTATAAATACAAGGCAGATGCTAATTGAAAACACAAGGAAATTTGATCCTATTAAAAAGGCAGGAAGCTGCATTTAGTCAATTCATCATTAAATGCTTACTACAAGGCAGTGTTGCTGATGAAATAGTGCAAGAGCACACCCTCGTGGACAAAATGCTTACAGCACCTGGTATTCCCAGGCGGTCTCCCATCCAAGTACTAACCAGGCACGACCCTGCTTAGCTTCCGAGATCAGACGAGATCGGGCGTACCCAGGCTGGTATGGCCGTAAGCGAGAAACAATCTCTTGCTACAACATATATAGTCAAAGTGAGTCTGATAAAACAGACATTTAGTCAATTCATCATTAAATGCTTACTACAAGGCAGTGTTGCTGATGAAATAGTGCAAGAGCACACCCTCGTGGACAAAATGCTTACAGCACCTGGTATTCCCAGGCGGTCTCCCATCCAAGTACTAACCAGGCCCGACCCTGCTTAGCTTCCGAGATCAGACGAGATCGGGCGTACCCAGGCAGATATGGCCGTAAGCGAGAAACAATCTCTTGCTACAACATATATAGTCAAAGTGAGTCAGATAAAACAGACATTTAGTCAATTCATCATTAAATGCTTACTACAAGGCAGTGTTGCTGATGAAATAGTGCAAGAGCACACCCTCGTGGACAAAATGCTTACAGCACCTGGTATTCCCAGGCGGTCTCCCATCCAAGTACTAACCAGGCACGACCCTGCTTAGCTTCCGAGATCAGACGAGATCGGGCGTACCCAGGCTGGTATGGCCGTAAGCGAGAAACAATCTCTTGCTACAACATATATAGTCAAAGTGAGTCTGATAAAACAGACATTTAGTCAATTCATCATTAAATGCTTACTACAAGGCAGTGTTGCTGATGAAATAGTGCAAGAGCACACCCTCGTGGACAAAATGCTTACAGCACCTGGTATTCCCAGGCGGTCTCCCATCCAAGTACTAACCAGGCCCGACCCTGCTTAGCTTCCGAGATCAGACGAGATCGGGCGTACCCAGGCAGATATGGCCGTAAGCGAGAAACAATCTCTTGCTACAACATATATAGTCAAAGTGAGTCAGATAAAACAGACATTTAGTCAATTCATCATTAAATGCTTACTACAAGGCAGTGTTGCTGATGAAATAGTGCAAGAGCACACCCTCGTGGACAAAATGCTTACAGCACCTGGTATTCCCAGGCGGTCTCCCATCCAAGTACTAACCAGGCACGACCCTGCTTAGCTTCCGAGATCAGACGAGATCGGGCGTACCCAGGCTGGTATGGCCGTAAGCGAGAAACAATCTCTTGCTACAACATATATAGTCAAAGTGAGTCTGATAAAACAGACATTTAGTCAATTCATCATTAAATGCTTACTACAAGGCAGTGTTGCTGATGAAATAGTGCAAGAGCACACCCTCGTGGACAAAATGCTTACAGCACCTGGTATTCCCAGGCGGTCTCCCATCCAAGTACTAACCAGGCCCGACCCTGCTTAGCTTCCGAGATCAGACGAGATCGGGCGTACCCAGGCAGATATGGCCGTAAGCGAGAAACAATCTCTTGCTACAACATATATAGTCAAAGTGAGTCAGATAAAACAGACATTTAGTCAATTCATCATTAAATGCTTACTACAAGGCAGTGTTGCTGATGAAATAGTGCAAGAGCACACCCTCGTGGACAAAATGCTTACAGCACCTGGTATTCCCAGGCGGTCTCCCATCCAAGTACTAACCAGGCACGACCCTGCTTAGCTTCCGAGATCAGACGAGATCGGGCGTACCCAGGCTGGTATGGCCGTAAGCGAGAAACAATCTCTTGCTACAACATATATAGTCAAAGTGAGTCTGATAAAACAGACATTTAGTCAATTCATCATTAAATGCTTACTACAAGGCAGTGTTGCTGATGAAATAGTGCAAGAGCACACCCTCGTGGACAAAATGCTTACAGCACCTGGTATTCCCAGGCGGTCTCCCATCCAAGTACTAACCAGGCCCGACCCTGCTTAGCTTCCGAGATCAGACGAGATCGGGCGTACCCAGGCTGATATGGCCGTAAGCGAGAAACAATCTCTTGCTACAACATATATAGTCAAAGTGAGTCTGATAAAACAGACATTTAGTCAATTCATCATTAAATGCTTACTACAAGGCAGTGTTGCTGATGAAATAGTGCAAGAGCACACCCTCGTGGACAAAATGCTTACAGCACCTGGTATTCCCAGGCGGTCTCCCATCCAAGTACTAACCAGGCCCGACCCTGCTTAGCTTCCGAGATCAGACGAGATCGGGCGAACCCAGGCTGGTATGGCCGTAAGCGAGACACAATCTCTTGCTACAACATATATATTCAAAGTGAGTGTGATAAACAGACATTGCATTTTCACCAATTAGATAAGCAGCTTGAACTTTGTGTCACTGAAAAAGTAGAAGAAATTACAAACACTGTTCCCATCACTTTTTAGCACAGGTAGTTGGATAAAATACCAACTTTATTTCCTTTCATCATTTGAACAGGGCAAAGGAGCACAAAGCACACACAAGCTGCATTCAGCAACAATATTCTTGTTTGTCTTATAAATACAAGGCAGATGCTAATTGAAAACACAAGGAAATTTGATCCTATTAAAAAGGCAGGAAGCTGCATTTAGTCAATTCATCATTAAATGCTTACTACAAGGCAGTGTTGCTGATGAAATAGTGCAAGAGCACACCCTCGTGGACAAAATGCTTACAGCACCTGGTATTCCCAGGCGGTCTCCCATCCAAGTACTAAACAGGCCCGACCCTGCTTAGCTTCCGAGATCAGACGAGATCGGGCGTACCCAGGCTGGTATGGCCGTAAGCGAGAAACAATCTCTTGCTACAACATATATATTCAAAGTGAGTGTGATAAACAGACATTGCATTTTCACCAATTAGATAAGCAGCTTGAACTTTGTGTCACTGAAAAAGTAGAAGAAATTACAAACACTGTTCCCATCACTTTTTAGCACAGGTAGTTGGATAAAATACCAACTTTATTTCCTTTCATCATTTGAACTGGGCAAAGGAGCACAAAGCACACACAAGCTGCATTCAGCAACAATATTCTTGTTTGTCTTATAAATACAAGGCAGATGCTAATTGAAAACACAAGGAAATTTGATCCTATTAAAAAGGCAGGAAGCTGCATTTAGTCAATTCATCATTAAATGCTTACTACAAGGCAGTGTTGCTGATGAAATAGTGCAAGAGCACACCCTCGTGGACAAAATGCTTACAGCACCTGGTATTCCCAGGCGGTCTCCCATCCAAGTACTAACCAGGCACGACCCTGCTTAGCTTCCGAGATCAGACGAGATCGGGCTTACCCAGGCTGGTATGGCCGTAAGCGAGAAACAATCTCTTGCTACAACATATATAGTCAAAGTGAGTCTGATAAAACAGACATTTAGTCAATTCATCATTAAATGCTTACTACAAGGCAGTGTTGCTGATGAAATAGTGCAAGAGCACACCCTCGTGGACAAAATGCTTACAGCACCTGGTATTCCCAGGCGGTCTCCCATCCAAGTACTAACCAGGCCCGACCCTGCTTAGCTTCAAAGATCAGACGAGATCGGGCGTACCCAGGCTGATATGGCCGTAAGTGAGAAACAATCTCTTGCTACAACATATATAGTCAAAGTGAGTCTGATAAAACAGACATTTAGTCAATTCATCATTAAATGCTTACTACAAGGCAGTGTTGCTGATGAAATAGTGCAAGAGCACACCCTCGTGGACAAAATGCTTACAGCACCTGGTATTCCCAGGCGGTCTCCCATCCAAGTACTAACCAGGCACGACCCTGCTTAGCTTCCGAGATCAGACGAGATCGGGCGTACCCAGGCTGGTATGGCCGTAAGCGAGAAACAATCTCTTGCTACAACATATATAGTCAAAGTGAGTCAGATAAAACAGACATTTAGTCAATTCATCATTAAATGCTTACTACAAGGCAGTGTTGCTGATGAAATAGTGCAAGAGCACACCCTCGTGGACAAAATGCTTACAGCACCTGGTATTCCCAGGCGGTCTCCCATCCAAGTACTAACCAGGCACGACCCTGCTTAGCTTCCGAGATCAGACGAGATCGGGCGTACCCAGGCTGGTATGGCCGTAAGCGAGAAACAATCTCTTGCTACAACATATATAGTCAAAGTGAGTCTGATAAAACAGACATTTAGTCAATTCATCATTAAATGCTTACTACAAGGCAGTGTTGCTGATGAAATAGTGCAAGAGCACACCCTCGTGGACAAAATGCTTACAGCACCTGGTATTCCCAGGCGGTCTCCCATCCAAGTACTAACCAGGCACGACCCTGCTTAGCTTCCGAGATCAGACGAGATCGGGCGTACCCAGGCTGGTATGGCCGTAAGCGAGAAACAATCTCTTGCTACAACATATATAGTCAAAGTGAGTCAGATAAAACAGACATTTAGTCAATTCATCATTAAATGCTTACTACAAGGCAGTGTTGCTGATGAAATAGTGCAAGAGCACACCCTCGTGGACAAAATGCTTACAGCACCTGGTATTCCCAGGCGGTCTCCCATCCAAGTACTAACCAGGCACGACCCTGCTTAGCTTCCGAGATCAGACGAGATCGGGCGTACCCAGGCTGGTATGGCCGTAAGCGAGAAACAATCTCTTGCTACAACATATATAGTCAAAGTGAGTCTGATAAAACAGACATTTAGTCAATTCATCATTAAATGCTTACTACAAGGCAGTGTTGCTGATGAAATAGTGCAAGAGCACACCCTCGTGGACAAAAGGCTTACAGCACCTGGTATTCCCAGGCGGTCTCCCATCCAAGTACTAACCAGGCCCGACCCTGCTTAGCTTCCGAGATCAGACGAGATCGGGCGTACCCAGGCTGGTATGGCCGTAAGCGAGAAACAATCTCTTGCTACAACATATATATTCAAAGTGAGTGTGATAAACAGACATTGCATTTTCACCAATTAGATAAGCAGCTTGAACTTTGTGTCACTGAAAAAGTAGAAGAAATTACAAACACTGTTCCCATCACTTTTTAGCACAGGTAGTTGGATAAAATACCAACTTTATTTCCTTTCATCATTTGAACAGGGCAAAGGAGCACAAAGCACACACAAGCTGCATTCAGCAACAATATTCTTGTTTGTCTTATAAATACAAGGCAGATGCTAATTGAAAACACAAGGAAATTTGATCCTATTAAAAAGGCAGGAAGCTGCATTTAGTCAATTCATCATTAAATGCTTACTACAAGGCAGTGTTGCTGATGAAATAGTGCAAGAGCACACCCTCGTGGACAAAATGCTTACAGCACCTGGTATTCCCAGGCGGTCTCCCATCCAAGTACTAACCAGGCACGACCCTGCTTAGCTTCCGAGATCAGACGAGATCGGGCGTACCCAGGCTGGTATGGCCGTAAGCGAGAAACAATCTCTTGCTACAACATATATAGTCAAAGTGAGTCTGATAAAACAGACATTTAGTCAATTCATCATTAAATGCTTACTACAAGGCAGTGTTGCTGATGAAATAGTGCAAGAGCACACCCTCGTGGACAAAATGCTTACAGCACCTGGTATTCCCAGGCGGTCTCCCATCCAAGTACTAACCAGGCCCGACCCTGCTTAGCTTCCGAGATCAGACGAGATCGGGCGTACCCAGGCAGATATGGCCGTAAGCGAGAAACAATCTCTTGCTACAACATATATAGTCAAAGTGAGTCAGATAAAACAGACATTTAGTCAATTCATCATTAAATGCTTACTACAAGGCAGTGTTGCTGATGAAATAGTGCAAGAGCACACCCTCGTGGACAAAATGCTTACAGCACCTGGTATTCCCAGGCGGTCTCCCATCCAAGTACTAACCAGGCACGACCCTGCTTAGCTTCCGAGATCAGACGAGATCGGGCGTACCCAGGCTGGTATGGCCGTAAGCGAGAAACAATCTCTTGCTACAACATATATAGTCAAAGTGAGTCTGATAAAACAGACATTTAGTCAATTCATCATTAAATGCTTACTACAAGGCAGTGTTGCTGATGAAATAGTGCAAGAGCACACCCTCGTGGACAAAATGCTTACAGCACCTGGTATTCCCAGGCGGTCTCCCATCCAAGTACTAACCAGGCCCGACCCTGCTTAGCTTCCGAGATCAGACGAGATCGGGCGTACCCAGGCAGATATGGCCGTAAGCGAGAAACAATCTCTTGCTACAACATATATAGTCAAAGTGAGTCAGATAAAACAGACATTTAGTCAATTCATCATTAAATGCTTACTACAAGGCAGTGTTGCTGATGAAATAGTGCAAGAGCACACCCTCGTGGACAAAATGCTTACAGCACCTGGTATTCCCAGGCGGTCTCCCATCCAAGTACTAACCAGGCACGACCCTGCTTAGCTTCCGAGATCAGACGAGATCGGGCGTACCCAGGCTGGTATGGCCGTAAGCGAGAAACAATCTCTTGCTACAACATATATAGTCAAAGTGAGTCTGATAAAACAGACATTTAGTCAATTCATCATTAAATGCTTACTACAAGGCAGTGTTGCTGATGAAATAGTGCAAGAGCACACCCTCGTGGACAAAATGCTTACAGCACCTGGTATTCCCAGGCGGTCTCCCATCCAAGTACTAACCAGGCCCGACCCTGCTTAGCTTCCGAGATCAGACGAGATCGGGCGTACCCAGGCAGATATGGCCGTAAGCGAGAAACAATCTCTTGCTACAACATATATAGTCAAAGTGAGTCAGATAAAACAGACATTTAGTCAATTCATCATTAAATGCTTACTACAAGGCAGTGTTGCTGATGAAATAGTGCAAGAGCACACCCTCGTGGACAAAATGCTTACAGCACCTGGTATTCCCAGGCGGTCTCCCATCCAAGTACTAACCAGGCACGACCCTGCTTAGCTTCCGAGATCAGACGAGATCGGGCGTACCCAGGCTGGTATGGCCGTAAGCGAGAAACAATCTCTTGCTACAACATATATAGTCAAAGTGAGTCTGATAAAACAGACATTTAGTCAATTCATCATTAAATGCTTACTACAAGGCAGTGTTGCTGATGAAATAGTGCAAGAGCACACCCTCGTGGACAAAATGCTTACAGCACCTGGTATTCCCAGGCGGTCTCCCATCCAAGTACTAACCAGGCCCGACCCTGCTTAGCTTCCGAGATCAGACGAGATCGGGCGTACCCAGGCTGATATGGCCGTAAGTGAGAAACAATCTCTTGCTACAACATATATAGTCAAAGTGAGTCTGATAAAACAGACATTTAGTCAATTCATCATTAAATGCTTACTACAAGGCAGTGTTGCTGATGAAATAGTGCAAGAGCACACCCTCGTGGACAAAATGCTTACAGCACCTGGTATTCCCAGGCGGTCTCCCATCCAAGTACTAACCAGGCACGACCCTGCTTAGCTTCCGAGATCAGACGAGATCGGGCGTACCCAGGCTGGTATGGCCGTAAGCGAGAAACAATCTCTTGCTACAACATATATAGTCAAAGTGAGTCAGATAAAACAGACATTTAGTCAATTCATCATTAAATGCTTACTACAAGGCAGTGTTGCTGATGAAATAGTGCAAGAGCACACCCTCGTGGACAAAATGCTTACAGCACCTGGTATTCCCAGGCGGTCTCCCATCCAAGTACTAACCAGGCACGACCCTGCTTAGCTTCCGAGATCAGACGAGATCGGGCGTACCCAGGCTGGTATGGCCGTAAGCGAGAAACAATCTCTTGCTACAACATATATAGTCAAAGTGAGTCTGATAAAACAGACATTTAGTCAATTCATCATTAAATGCTTACTACAAGGCAGTGTTGCTGATGAAATAGTGCAAGAGCACACCCTCGTGGACAAAATGCTTACAGCACCTGGTATTCCCAGGCGGTCTCCCATCCAAGTACTAACCAGGCACGACCCTGCTTAGCTTCCGAGATCAGACGAGATCGGGCGTACCCAGGCTGGTATGGCCGTAAGCGAGAAACAATCTCTTGCTACAACATATATAGTCAAAGTGAGTCAGATAAAACAGACATTTAGTCAATTCATCATTAAATGCTTACTACAAGGCAGTGTTGCTGATGAAATAGTGCAAGAGCACACCCTCGTGGACAAAATGCTTACAGCACCTGGTATTCCCAGGCGGTCTCCCATCCAAGTACTAACCAGGCACGACCCTGCTTAGCTTCCGAGATCAGACGAGATCGGGCGTACCCAGGCTGGTATGGCCGTAAGCGAGAAACAATCTCTTGCTACAACATATATAGTCAAAGTGAGTCTGATAAAACAGACATTTAGTCAATTCATCATTAAATGCTTACTACAAGGCAGTGTTGCTGATGAAATAGTGCAAGAGCACACCCTCGTGGACAAAATGCTTACAGTACCTGGTATTCCCAGGCGGTCTCCCATCCAAGTACTAACCAGGCCCGACCCTGCTTAGCTTCCGAGATCAGACGAGATCGGGCGTACCCAGGCTGGTATGGCCGTAAGCGAGAAACAATCTCTTGCTACAACATATATAGTCAAAGTGAGTCAGATAAAACAGACATTTAGTCAATTCATCATTAAATGCTTACTACAAGGCAGTGTTGCTGATGAAATAGTGCAAGAGCACACCCTCGTGGACAAAATGCTTACAGCACCTGGTATTCCCAGGCGGTCTCCCATCCAAGTACTAACCAGGCACGACCCTGCTTAGCTTCCGAGATCAGACGAGATCGGGCGTACCCAGGCTGGTATGGCCGTAAGCGAGAAACAATCTCTTGCTACAACATATATAGTCAAAGTGAGTCTGATAAAACAGACATTTAGTCAATTCATCATTAAATGCTTACTACAAGGCAGTGTTGCTGATGAAATAGTGCAAGAGCACACCCTCGTGGACAAAATGCTTACAGTACCTGGTATTCCCAGGCGGTCTCCCATCCAAGTACTAACCAGGCCCGACCCTGCTTAGCTTCCGAGATCAGACGAGATCGGGCGTACCCAGGCTGGTATGGCCGTAAGCGAGAAACAATCTCTTGCTACAACATATATATTCAAAGTGAGTGTGATAAACAGACATTGCATTTTCACCAATTAGATAAGCAGCTTGAACTTTGTGTCACTGAAAAAGTAGAAGAAATTACAAACACTGTTCCCATCACTTTTTAGCACAGGTAGTTGGATAAAATACCAACTTTATTTCCTTTCATCATTTGAACAGGGCAAAGGAGCACAAAGCACACACAAGCTGCATTCAGCAACAATATTCTTGTTTGTCTTATAAATACAAGGCAGATGCTAATTGAAAACACAAGGAAATTTGATCCTATTAAAAAGGCAGGAAGCTGCATTTAGTCAATTCATCATTAAATGCTTACTACAAGGCAGTGTTGCTGATGAAATAGTGCAAGAGCACACCCTCGTGGACAAAATGCTTACAGCACCTGGTATTCCCAGGCGGTCTCCCATCCAAGTACTAACCAGGCACGACCCTGCTTAGCTTCCGAGATCAGACGAGATCGGGCGTACCCAGGCTGGTATGGCCGTAAGCGAGAAACAATCTCTTGCTACAACATATATAGTCAAAGTGAGTCAGATAAAACAGACATTTAGTCAATTCATCATTAAATGCTTACTACAAGGCAGTGTTGCTGATGAAATAGTGCAAGAGCACACCCTCGTGGACAAAATGCTTACAGCACCTGGTATTCCCAGGCGGTCTCCCATCCAAGTACTAACCAGGCACGACCCTGCTTAGCTTCCGAGATCAGACGAGATCGGGCGTACCCAGGCTGGTATGGCCGTAAGCGAGAAACAATCTCTTGCTACAACATATATAGTCAAAGTGAGTCTGATAAAACAGACATTTAGTCAATTCATCATTAAATGCTTACTACAAGGCAGTGTTGCTGATGAAATAGTGCAAGAGCACACCCTCGTGGACAAAATGCTTACAGTACCTGGTATTCCCAGGCGGTCTCCCATCCAAGTACTAACCAGGCCCGACCCTGCTTAGCTTCCGAGATCAGACGAGATCGGGCGTACCCAGGCTGGTATGGCCGTAAGCGAGAAACAATCTCTTGCTACAACATATATAGTCAAAGTGAGTCAGATAAAACAGACATTTAGTCAATTCATCATTAAATGCTTACTACAAGGCAGTGTTGCTGATGAAATAGTGCAAGAGCACACCCTCGTGGACAAAATGCTTACAGCACCTGGTATTCCCAGGCGGTCTCCCATCCAAGTACTAACCAGGCACGACCCTGCTTAGCTTCCGAGATCAGACGAGATCGGGCGTACCCAGGCTGGTATGGCCGTAAGCGAGAAACAATCTCTTGCTACAACATATATAGTCAAAGTGAGTCTGATAAAACAGACATTTAGTCAATTCATCATTAAATGCTTACTACAAGGCAGTGTTGCTGATGAAATAGTGCAAGAGCACACCCTCGTGGACAAAATGCTTACAGTACCTGGTATTCCCAGGCGGTCTCCCATCCAAGTACTAACCAGGCCCGACCCTGCTTAGCTTCCGAGATCAGACGAGATCGGGCGTACCCAGGCTGGTATGGCCGTAAGCGAGAAACAATCTCTTGCTACAACATATATATTCAAAGTGAGTGTGATAAACAGACATTGCATTTTCACCAATTAGATAAGCAGCTTGAACTTTGTGTCACTGAAAAAGTAGAAGAAATTACAAACACTGTTCCCATCACTTTTTAGCACAGGTAGTTGGATAAAATACCAACTTTATTTCCTTTCATCATTTGAACAGGGCAAAGGAGCACAAAGCACACACAAGCTGCATTCAGCAACAATATTCTTGTTTGTCTTATAAATACAAGGCAGATGCTAATTGAAAACACAAGGAAATTTGATCCTATTAAAAAGGCAGGAAGCTGCATTTAGTCAATTCATCATTAAATGCTTACTACAAGGCAGTGTTGCTGATGAAATAGTGCAAGAGCACACCCTCGTGGACAAAATGCTTACAGCACCTGGTATTCCCAGGCGGTCTCCCATCCAAGTACTAACCAGGCACGACCCTGCTTAGCTTCCGAGATCAGACGAGATCGGGCGTACCCAGGCTGGTATGGCCGTAAGCGAGAAACAATCTCTTGCTACAACATATATAGTCAAAGTGAGTCAGATAAAACAGACATTTAGTCAATTCATCATTAAATGCTTACTACAAGGCAGTGTTGCTGATGAAATAGTGCAAGAGCACACCCTCGTGGACAAAATGCTTACAGCACCTGGTATTCCCAGGCGGTCTCCCATCCAAGTACTAACCAGGCACGACCCTGCTTAGCTTCCGAGATCAGACGAGATCGGGCGTACCCAGGCTGGTATGGCCGTAAGCGAGAAACAATCTCTTGCTACAACATATATAGTCAAAGTGAGTCTGATAAAACAGACATTTAGTCAATTCATCATTAAATGCTTACTACAAGGCAGTGTTGCTGATGAAATAGTGCAAGAGCACACCCTCGTGGACAAAATGCTTACAGTACCTGGTATTCCCAGGCGGTCTCCCATCCAAGTACTAACCAGGCCCGACCCTGCTTAGCTTCCGAGATCAGACGAGATCGGGCGTACCCAGGCTGGTATGGCCGTAAGCGAGAAACAATCTCTTGCTACAACATATATAGTCAAAGTGAGTCAGATAAAACAGACATTTAGTCAATTCATCATTAAATGCTTACTACAAGGCAGTGTTGCTGATGAAATAGTGCAAGAGCACACCCTCGTGGACAAAATGCTTACAGCACCTGGTATTCCCAGGCGGTCTCCCATCCAAGTACTAACCAGGCACGACCCTGCTTAGCTTCCGAGATCAGACGAGATCGGGCGTACCCAGGCTGGTATGGCCGTAAGCGAGAAACAATCTCTTGCTACAACATATATAGTCAAAGTGAGTCTGATAAAACAGACATTTAGTCAATTCATCATTAAATGCTTACTACAAGGCAGTGTTGCTGATGAAATAGTGCAAGAGCACACCCTCGTGGACAAAATGCTTACAGTACCTGGTATTCCCAGGCGGTCTCCCATCCAAGTACTAACCAGGCCCGACCCTGCTTAGCTTCCGAGATCAGACGAGATCGGGCGTACCCAGGCTGGTATGGCCGTAAGCGAGAAACAATCTCTTGCTACAACATATATATTCAAAGTGAGTGTGATAAACAGACATTGCATTTTCACCAATTAGATAAGCAGCTTGAACTTTGTGTCACTGAAAAAGTAGAAGAAATTACAAACACTGTTCCCATCACTTTTTAGCACAGGTAGTTGGATAAAATACCAACTTTATTTCCTTTCATCATTTGAACAGGGCAAAGGAGCACAAAGCACACACAAGCTGCATTCAGCAACAATATTCTTGTTTGTCTTATAAATACAAGGCAGATGCTAATTGAAAACACAAGGAAATTTGATCCTATTAAAAAGGCAGGAAGCTGCATTTAGTCAATTCATCATTAAATGCTTACTACAAGGCAGTGTTGCTGATGAAATAGTGCAAGAGCACACCCTCGTGGACAAAATGCTTACAGCACCTGGTATTCCCAGGCGGTCTCCCATCCAAGTACTAACCAGGCACGACCCTGCTTAGCTTCCGAGATCAGACGAGATCGGGCGTACCCAGGCTGGTATGGCCGTAAGCGAGAAACAATCTCTTGCTACAACATATATAGTCAAAGTGAGTCTGATAAAACAGACATTTAGTCAATTCATCATTAAATGCTTACTACAAGGCAGTGTTGCTGATGAAATAGTGCAAGAGCACACCCTCGTGGACAAAATGCTTACAGCACCTGGTATTCCCAGGCGGTCTCCCATCCAAGTACTAACCAGGCCCGACCCTGCTTAGCTTCCGAGATCAGACGAGATCGGGCGTACCCAGGCAGATATGGCCGTAAGCGAGAAACAATCTCTTGCTACAACATATATAGTCAAAGTGAGTCAGATAAAACAGACATTTAGTCAATTCATCATTAAATGCTTACTACAAGGCAGTGTTGCTGATGAAATAGTGCAAGAGCACACCCTCGTGGACAAAATGCTTACAGCACCTGGTATTCCCAGGCGGTCTCCCATCCAAGTACTAACCAGGCACGACCCTGCTTAGCTTCCGAGATCAGACGAGATCGGGCGTACCCAGGCTGGTATGGCCGTAAGCGAGAAACAATCTCTTGCTACAACATATATAGTCAAAGTGAGTCTGATAAAACAGACATTTAGTCAATTCATCATTAAATGCTTACTACAAGCCAGTGTTGCTGATGAAATAGTGCAAGAGCACACCCTCGTGGACAAAATGCTTACTGCACCTGGTATTCCCAGGCGGTCTCCCATCCAAGTACTAACCAGGCCCGACCCTGCTTAGCTTCCGAGATCAGACGAGATCGGGCGAACCCAGGCTGGTATGGCCGTAAGCGAGACACAATCTCTTGCTACAACATATATATTCAAAGTGAGTGTGATAAACAGACATTGCATTTTCACCAATTAGATAAGCAGCTTGAACTTTGTGTCACTGAAAAAGTAGAAGAAATTACAAACACTGTTCCCATCACTTTTTAGCACAGGTAGTTGGATAAAATACCAACTTTATTTCCTTTCATCATTTGAACAGGGCAAAGGAGCACAAAGCACACACAAGCTGCATTCAGCAACAATATTCTTGTTTGTCTTATAAATACAAGGCAGATGCTAATTGAAAACACAAGGAAATTTGATCCTATTAAAAAGGCAGGAAGCTGCATTTAGTCAATTCATCATTAAATGCTTACTACAAGGCAGTGTTGCTGATGAAATAGTGCAAGAGCACACCCTCGTGGACAAAATGCTTACAGCACCTGGTATTCCCAGGCGGTCTCCCATCCAAGTACTAAACAGGCCCGACCCTGCTTAGCTTCCGAGATCAGACGAGATCGGGCGTACCCAGGCTGGTATGGCCGTAAGCGAGAAACAATCTCTTGCTACAACATATATATTCAAAGTGAGTGTGATAAACAGACATTGCATTTTCACCAATTAGATAAGCAGCTTGAACTTTGTGTCACTGAAAAAGTAGAAGAAATTACAAACACTGTTCCCATCACTTTTTAGTACAGGTAGTTGGATAAAATACCAACTTTATTTCCTTTCATCATTTGAACAGGGCAAAGGAGCACAAAGCACACACAAGCTGCATTCAGCAACAATATTCTTGTTTGTCTTATAAATACAAGGCAGATGCTAATTGAAAACACAAGGAAATTTGATCCTATTAAAAAGGCAGGAAGCTGCATTTAGTCAATTCATCATTAAATGCTTACTACAAGGCAGTGTTGCTGATGAAATAGTGCAAGAGCACACCCTCGTGGACAAATTGCTTACAGCACCTGGTATTCCCAGGCGGTCTCCCATCCAAGTACTAACCAGGCACGACCCTGCTTAGCTTCCGAGATCAGACGAGATCGGGCGTACCCAGGCTGGTATGGCCGTAAGCGAGAAACAATCTCTTGCTACAACATATATAGTCAAAGTGAGTCTGATAAAACAGACATTTAGTCAATTCATCATTAAATGCTTACTACAAGGCAGTGTTGCTGATGAAATAGTGCAAGAGCACACCCTCGTGGACAAAATGCTTACAGCACCTGGTATTCCCAGGCGGTCTCCCATCCAAGTACTAACCAGGCCCGACCCTGCTTAGCTTCCGAGATCAGACGAGATCGGGCGTACCCAGGCAGATATGGCCGTAAGCGAGAAACAATCTCTTGCTACAACATATATAGTCAAAGTGAGTCAGATAAAACAGACATTTAGTCAATTCATCATTAAATGCTTACTACAAGGCAGTGTTGCTGATGAAATAGTGCAAGAGCACACCCTCGTGGACAAAATGCTTACAGCACCTGGTATTCCCAGGCGGTCTCCCATCCAAGTACTAACCAGGCCCGACCCTGCTTAGCGTCCGAGATCAGACGAGATCGGGCGTACCCAGGCTGGTATGGCCGTAAGCGAGAAACAATCTCTTGCTACAACATATATAGTCAAAGTGAGTCAGATAAAACAGACATTTAGTCAATTCATCATTAAATGCTTAGTACAAGGCAGTGTTGCTGATGAAATAGTGCAAGAGCACACCCTCGTGGACAAAATGATTACAGCACCTGGTATTCCCAGGCGGTCTCCCATCCAAGTACTAACCAGGCACGACCCTGCTTAGCTTCCGAGATCAGACGAGATCGGGCGTACCCAGGCTGGTATGGCCGTAAGCGAGAAACAATCTCTTGCTACAACATATATAGTCAAAGTGAGTCTGATAAAACAGACATTTAGTCAATTCATCATTAAATGCTTACTACAAGGCAGTGTTGCTGATGAAATAGTGCAAGAGCACACCCTCGTGGACAAAATGCTTACAGCACCTGGTATTCCCAGGCGGTCTCCCATCCAAGTACTAACCAGGCCCGACCCTGCTTAGCTTCCGAGATCAGACGAGATCGGGAGTACCCAGGCTGGTATGGCCGTAAGCGAGAAACAATCTCTTGCTACAACATATATATTCAAAGTGAGTGTGATAAACAGACATTGCATTTTCACCAATTAGATAAGCAGCTTGAACTTTGTGTCACTGAAAAAGTAGAAGAAATTACAAACACTGTTCCCATCACTTTTTAGCACAGGTAGTTGGATAAAATACCAACTTTATTTCCTTTCATCATTTGAACAGGGCAAAGGAGCACAAAGCACACACAAGCTGCATTCAGCAACAATATTCTTGTTTGTCTTATAAATACAAGGCAGATGCTAATTGAAAACACAAGGAAATTTGATCCTATTAAAAAGGCAGGAAGCTGCATTTAGTCAATTCATCATTAAATGCTTACTACAAGGCAGTGTTGCTGATGAAATAGTGCAAGAGCACACCCTCGTGGACAAAATGCTTACAGCACCTGGTATTCCCAGGCGGTCTCCCATCCAAGTACTAACCAGGCCCGACCCTGCTTAGCTTCCGAGATCAGACGAGATCGGGCGTACCCAGGCTGGTATGGCCGTAAGCGAGAAACAATCTCTTGCTACAACATATATAGTCAAAGTGAGTCTGATAAAACAGACATTTAGTCAATTCATCATTAAATGCTTACTACAAGGCAGTGTTGCTGATGAAATAGTGCAAGAGCACACCCTCGTGGACAAAATCTTACAGCACCTGGTATTCCCAGGCGGTCTCCCATCCAAGTACTAACCAGGCACGACCCTGCTTAGCTTCCGAGATCAGACGAGATCGGGCTTACCCAGGCTGGTATGGCCGTAAGCGAGAAACAATCTCTTGCTACAACATATATAGTCAAAGTGAGTCTGATAAAACAGACATTTAGTCAATTCATCATTAAATGCTTACTACAAGGCAGTGTTGCTGATGAAATAGTGCAAGAGCACACCCTCGTGGACAAAATGCTTACAGCACCTGGTATTCCCAGGCGGTCTCCCATCCAAGTACTAACCAGGCCCGACCCTGCTTAGCTTCCGAGATCAGACGAGATCGGGCGTACCCAGGCTGATATGGCCGTAAGCGAGAAACAATCTCTTGCTACAACATATATAGTCAAAGTGAGTCTGATAAAACAGACATTTAGTCAATTCATCATTAAATGCTTACTACAAGGCAGTGTTGCTGATGAAATAGTGCAAGAGCACACCCTCGTGGACAAAATGCTTACAGCACCTGGTATTCCCAGGCGGTCTCCCATCCAAGTACTAACCAGGCACGACCCTGCTTAGCTTCCGAGATCAGACGAGATCGGGCGTACCCAGGCTGGTATGGCCGTAAGCGAGAAACAATCTCTTGCTACAACATATATAGTCAAAGTGAGTCTGATAAAACAGACATTTAGTCAATTCATCATTAAATGCTTACTACAAGGCAGTGTTGCTGATGAAATAGTGCAAGAGCACACCCTCGTGGACAAAATGCTTACAGCACCTGGTATTCCCAGGCGGTCTCCCATCCAAGTACTAACCAGGCCCGACCCTGCTTAGCTTCCGAGATCAGACGAGATCGGGCGTACCCAGGCTGGTATGGCCGTAAGCGAGAAACAATCTCTTGCTACAACATATATATTCAAAGTGAGTGTGATAAACAGACATTGCATTTTCACCAATTAGATAAGCAGCTTGAACTTTGTGTCACTGAAAAAGTAGAAGAAATTACAAACACTGTTCCCATCACTTTTTAGCACAGGTAGTTGGATAAAATACCAACTTTATTTCCTTTCATCATTTGAACAGGGCAAAGGAGCACAAAGCACACACAAGCTGCATTCAGCAACAATATTCTTGTTTGTCTTATAAATACAAGGCAGATGCTAATTGAAAACACAAGGAAATTTGATCCTATTAAAAAGGCAGGAAGCTGCATTTAGTCAATTCATCATTAAATGCTTACTACAAGGCAGTGTTGCTGATGAAATAGTGCAAGAGCACACCCTCGTGGACAAAATGCTTACAGCACCTGGTATTCCCAGGCGGTCTCCCATCCAAGTACTAACCAGGCCCGACCCTGCTTAGCTTCCGAGATCAGACGAGATCGGGCGTACCCAGGCTGGTATGGCCGTAAGCGAGAAACAATCTCTTGCTACAACATATATATTCAAAGTGAGTGTGATAAACAGACATTGCATTTTCACCAATTAGATAAGCAGCTTGAACTTTGTGTCACTGAAAAAGTAGAAGAAATTACAAACACTGTTCCCATCACTTTTTAGCACAGGTAGTTGGATAAAATACCAACTTTATTTCCTTTCATCATTTGAACAGGGCAAAGGAGCACAAAGCACACACAAGCTGCATTCAGCAACAATATTCTTGTTTGTCTTATAAATACAAGGCAGATGCTAATTGAAAACACAAGGAAATTTGATCCTATTAAAAAGGCAGGAAGCTGCATTTAGTCAATTCATCATTAAATGCTTACTACAAGGCAGTGTTGCTGATGAAATAGTGCAAGAGCACACCCTCGTGGACAAAATGCTTACAGCACCTGGTATTCCCAGGCGGTCTCCCATCCAAGTACTAACCAGGCACGACCCTGCTTAGCTTCCGAGATCAGACGAGATCGGGCGTACCCAGGCTGGTATGGCCGTAAGCGAGAAACAATCTCTTGCTACAACATATATAGTCAAAGTGAGTCAGATAAAACAGACATTTAGTCAATTCATCATTAAATGCTTACTACAAGCCAGTGTTGCTGATGAAATAGTGCAAGAGCACACCCTCGTGGACAAAATGCTTACAGCACCTGGTATTCCCAGGCGGTCTCCCATCCAAGTACTAACCAGGCCCGACCCTGCTTAGCTTCCGAGATCAGACGAGATCGGGCGAACCCAGGCTGGTATGGCCGTAAGCGAGACACAATCTCTTGCTACAACATATATATTCAAAGTGAGTGTGATAAACAGACATTGCATTTTCACCAATTAGATAAGCAGCTTGAACTTTGTGTCACTGAAAAAGTAGAAGAAATTACAAACACTGTTCCCATCACTTTTTAGCACAGGTAGTTGGATAAAATACCAACTTTATTTCCTTTCATCATTTGAACAGGGCAAAGGAGCACAAAGCACACACAAGCTGCATTCAGCAACAATATTCTTGTTTGTCTTATAAATACAAGGCAGATGCTAATTGAAAACACAAGGAAATTTGATCCTATTAAAAAGGCAGGAAGCTGCATTTAGTCAATTCATCATTAAATGCTTACTACAAGGCAGTGTTGCTGATGAAATAGTGCAAGAGCACACCCTCGTGGACAAAATGCTTACAGCACCTGGTATTCCCAGGCGGACTCCCATCCAAGTACTAACCAGGCCCGACCCTGCTTAGCTTCCGAGATCAGACGAGATCGGGAGTACCCAGGCTGGTATGGCCGTAAGCGAGAAACAATCTCTTGCTACAACATATATATTCAAAGTGAGTGTGATAAACAGACATTGCATTTTCACCAATTAGATAAGCAGCTTGAACTTTGTGTCACTGAAAAAGTAGAAGAAATTACAAACACTGTTCCCATCACTTTTTAGCACAGGTAGTTGGATAAAATACCAACTTTATTTCCTTTCATCATTTGAACAGGGCAAAGGAGCACAAAGCACACACAAGCTGCATTCAGCAACAATATTCTTGTTTGTCTTATAAATACAAGGCAGATGCTAATTGAAAACACAAGGAAATTTGATCCTATTAAAAAGGCAGGAAGCTGCATTTAGTCAATTCATCATTAAATGCTTACTACAAGGCAGTGTTGCTGATGAAATAGTGCAAGAGCACACCCTCGTGGACAAAATGCTTACAGCACCTGGTATTCCCAGGCGGTCTCCCATCCAAGTACTAACCAGGCCCGACCCTGCTTAGCTTCCGAGATCAGACGAGATCGGGCGTACCCAGGCTGGTATGGCCGTAAGCGAGAAACAATCTCTTGCTACAACATATATAGTCAAAGTGAGTCTGATAAAACAGACATTTAGTCAATTCATCATTAAATGCTTACTACAAGGCAGTGTTGCTGATGAAATAGTGCAAGAGCACACCCTCGTGGACAAAATGCTTACAGCACCTGGTATTCCCAGGCGGTCTCCCATCCAAGTACTAACCAGGCACGACCCTGCTTAGCTTCCGAGATCAGACGAGATCGGGCTTACCCAGGCTGGTATGGCCGTAAGCGAGAAACAATCTCTTGCTACAACATATATAGTCAAAGTGAGTCTGATAAAACAGACATTTAGTCAATTCATCATTAAATGCTTACTACAAGGCAGTGTTGCTGATGAAATAGTGCAAGAGCACACCCTCGTGGACAAAATGCTTACAGCACCTGGTATTCCCAGGCGGTCTCCCATCCAAGTACTAACCAGGCCCGACCCTGCTTAGCTTCCGAGATCAGACGAGATCGGGCGTACCCAGGCTGGTATGGCCGTAAGCGAGAAACAATCTCTTGCTACAACATATATAGTCAAAGTGAGTCAGATAAAACAGACATTTAGTCAATTCATCATTAAATGCTTACTACAAGGCAGTGTTGCTGATGAAATAGTGCAAGAGCACACCCTCGTGGACAAAATGCTTACAGCACCTGGTATTCCCAGGCGGTCTCCCATCCAAGTACTAACCAGGCACGACCCTGCTTAGCTTCCGAGATCAGACGAGATCGGGCGTACCCAGGCTGGTATGGCCGTAAGCGAGAAACAATCTCTTGCTACAACATATATAGTCAAAGTGAGTCTGATAAAACAGACATTTAGTCAATTCATCATTAAATGCTTACTACAAGGCAGTGTTGCTGATGAAATAGTGCAAGAGCACACCCTCGTGGACAAAATGCTTACAGCACCTGGTATTCCCAGGCGGTCTCCCATCCAAGTACTAACCAGGCCGGACCCTGCTTAGCTTCCGAGATCAGACGAGATCGGGCGTACCCAGGCTGGTATGGCCGTAAGCGAGAAACAATCTCTTGCTACAACATATATAGTCAAAGTGAGTCTGATAAAACAGACATTTAGTCAATTCATCATTAAATGCTTACTACAAGGCAGTGTTGCTGATGAAATAGTGCAAGAGCACACCCTCGTGGACAAAATGCTTACAGCACCTGGTATTCCCAGGCGGTCTCCCATCCAAGTACTAACCAGGCCGGACCCTGCTTAGCTTCCGAGATCAGACGAGATCGGGCGTACCCAGGCTGGTATGGCCGTAAGCGAGAAACAATCTCTTGCTACAACATATATATTCAAAGTGAGTGTGATAAACAGACATTGCATTTTCACCAATTAGATAAGCAGCTTGAACTTTGTGTCACTGAAAAAGTAGAAGAAATTACAAACACTGTTCCCATCACTTTTTAGCACAGGTAGTTGGATAAAATACCAACTTTATTTCCTTTCATCATTTGAACAGGGCAAAGGAGCACAAAGCACACACAAGCTGCATTCAGCAACAATATTCTTGTTTGTCTTATAAATACAAGGCAGATGCTAATTGAAAACACAAGGAAATTTGATCCTATTAAAAAGGCAGGAAGCTGCATTTAGTCAATTCATCATTAATTGCTTACTACAAGGCAGTGTTGCTGATGAAATAGTGCAAGAGCACACCCTCGTGGACAAAATGCTTACAGCACCTGGTATTCCCAGGCGGTCTCCCATCCAAGTACTAACCAGGCACGACCCTGCTTAGCTTCCGAGATCAGACGAGATCGGGCGTACCCAGGCTGGTATGGCCGTAAGCGAGAAACAATCTCTTGCTACAACATATATAGTCAAAGTGAGTCTGATAAAACAGACATTTAGTCAATTCATCATTAAATGCTTACTACAAGGCAGTGTTGCTGATGAAATAGTGCAAGAGCACACCCTCGTGGACAAAATGCTTACAGCACCTGGTATTCCCAGGCGGTCTCCCATCCAAGTACTAACCAGGCCCGACCCTGCTTAGCTTCCGAGATCAGACGAGATCGGGCGAACCCAGGCTGGTATGGCCGTAAGCGAGACACAATCTCTTGCTACAACATATATATTCAAAGTGAGTGTGATAAACAGACATTGCATTTTCACCAATTAGATAAGCAGCTTGAACTTTGTGTCACTGAAAAAGTAGAAGAAATTACAAACACTGTTCCCATCACTTTTTAGCACAGGTAGTTGGATAAAATACCAACTTTATTTCCTTTCATCATTTGAACAGGGCAAAGGAGCACAAAGCACACACAAGCTGCATTCAGCAACAATATTCTTGTTTGTCTTATAAATACAAGGCAGATGCTAATTGAAAACACAAGGAAATTTGATCCTATTAAAAAGGCAGGAAGCTGCATTTAGTCAATTCATCATTAAATGCTTACTACAAGGCAGTGTTGCTGATGAAATAGTGCAAGAGCACACCCTCGTGGACAAAATGCTTACAGCACCTGGTATTCCCAGGCGGTCTCCCATCCAAGTACTAACCAGGCCCGACCCTGCTTAGCTTCCGAGATCAGACGAGATCGGGCGTACCCAGGATGGTATGGCCGTAAGCGAGAAACAATCTCTTGCTACAACATATATATTCAAAGTGAGTGTGATAAACAGACATTGCATTTTCACCAATTAGATAAGCAGCTTGAACTTTGTGTCACTGAAAAAGTAGAAGAAATTACAAACACTGTTCCCATCACTTTTTAGCACAGGTAGTTGGATAAAATACCAACTTTATTTCCTTTCATCATTTGAACAGGGCAAAGGAGCACAAAGCACACACAAGCTGCATTCAGCAACAATATTCTTGTTTGTCTTATAAATACAAGGCAGATGCTAATTGAAAACACAAGGAAATTTGATCCTATTAAAAAGGCAGGAAGCTGCATTTAGTCAATTCATCATTAAATGCTTACTACAAGGCAGTGTTGCTGATGAAATAGTGCAAGAGCACACCCTCGTGGACAAAATGCTTACAGCACCTGGTATTCCCAGGCGGTCTCCCATCCAAGTACTAACCAGGCACGACCCTGCTTAGCTTCCGAGATCAGACGAGATCGGGCGTACCCAGGCTGGTATGGCCGTAAGCGAGAAACAATCTCTTGCTACAACATATATAGTCAAAGTGAGTCTGATAAAACAGACATTTAGTCAATTCATCATTAAATGCTTACTACAAGGCAGTGTTGCTGATGAAATAGTGCAAGAGCACACCCTCGTGGACAAAATGCTTACAGCACCTGGTATTCCCAGGCGGTCTCCCATCCAAGTACTAACCAGGCCCGACCCTGCTTAGCTTCCGAGATCAGACGAGATCGGGCGTACCCAGGCTGGTATGGCCGTAAGCGAGAAACAATCTCTTGCTACAACATATATATTCAAAGTGAGTGTGATAAACAGACATTGCATTTTCACCAATTAGATAAGCAGCTTGAACTTTGTGTCACTGAAAAAGTAGAAGAAATTACAAACACTGTTCCCATCACTTTTTAGCACAGGTAGTTGGATAAAATACCAACTTTATTTCCTTTCATCATTTGAACAGGGCAAAGGAGCACAAAGCACACACAAGCTGCATTCAGCAACAATATTCTTGTTTGTCTTATAAATACAAGGCAGATGCTAATTGAAAACACAAGGAAATTTGATCCTATTAAAAAGGCAGGAAGCTGCATTTAGTCAATTCATCATTAATTGCTTACTACAAGGCAGTGTTGCTGATGAAATAGTGCAAGAGCACACCCTCGTGGACAAAATGCTTACAGCACCTGGTATTCCCAGGCGGTCTCCCATCCAAGTACTAACCAGGCACGACCCTGCTTAGCTTCCGAGATCAGACGAGATCGGGCGTACCCAGGCTGGTATGGCCGTAAGCGAGAAACAATCTCTTGCTACAACATATATAGTCAAAGTGAGTCTGATAAAACAGACATTTAGTCAATTCATCATTAAATGCTTACTACAAGGCAGTGTTGCTGATGAAATAGTGCAAGAGCACACCCTCGTGGACAAAATGCTTACAGCACCTGGTATTCCCAGGCGGTCTCCCATCCAAGTACTAACCAGGCCCGACCCTGCTTAGCTTCCGAGATCAGACGAGATCGGGCGAACCCAGGCTGGTATGGCCGTAAGCGAGACACAATCTCTTGCTACAACATATATATTCAAAGTGAGTGTGATAAACAGACATTGCATTTTCACCAATTAGATAAGCAGCTTGAACTTTGTGTCACTGAAAAAGTAGAAGAAATTACAAACACTGTTCCCATCACTTTTTAGCACAGGTAGTTGGATAAAATACCAACTTTATTTCCTTTCATCATTTGAACAGGGCAAAGGAGCACAAAGCACACACAAGCTGCATTCAGCAACAATATTCTTGTTTGTCTTATAAATACAAGGCAGATGCTAATTGAAAACACAAGGAAATTTGATCCTATTAAAAAGGCAGGAAGCTGCATTTAGTCAATTCATCATTAAATGCTTACTACAAGGCAGTGTTGCTGATGAAATAGTGCAAGAGCACACCCTCGTGGACAAAATGCTTACAGCACCTGGTATTCCCACGGCGGTCTCCCATCCAAGTACTAAGCCAGGCCCGACCCTGCTTAGCTTCCGAGATCAGACGAGATCGGGCGTACCCCCAGCGCTGGTATGGCCGTAAGCGAGAAACAATCTCTTGCTACAACATATATATTCAAAGTGAGTGTGATAAACAGACATTGCATTTTCACCAATTAGATAAGCAGCTTGAACTTTGTGTCACTGAAAAAGTAGAAGAAATTACAAACACTGTTCCCATCACTTTTTAGCACAGGTAGTTGGATAAAATACCAACTTTATTTCCTTTCATCATTTGAACAGGGCAAAGGAGCACAAAGCACACACAAGCTGCATTCAGCAACAATATTCTTGTTTGTCTTATAAATACAAGGCAGATGCTAATTGAAAACACAAGGAAATTTGATCCTATTAAAAAGGCAGGAAGCTGCATTTAGTCAATTCATCATTAAATGCTTACTACAAGGCAGTGTTGCTGATGAAATAGTGCAAGAGCACACCCTCGTGGACAAAATGCTTACAGCACCTGGTATTCCCAGGCGGTCTCCCATCCAAGTACTAACCAGGCCCGACCCTGCTTAGCTTCCGAGATCAGACGAGATCGGGCGTACCCAGGCTGATATGGCCGTAAGCGAGAAACAATCTCTTGCTACAACATATATAGTCAAAGTGAGTCTGATAAAACAGACATTTTGTCAATTCATCATTAAATGCTTACTACAAGGCAGTGTTGCTGATGAAATAGTGCAAGAGCACACCCTCGTGGACAAAATGCTTACAGCACCTGGTATTCCCAGGCGGTCTCCCATCCAAGTACTAACCAGTACCGACCCTGCTTAGCTTCCGAGATCAGACGAGATCGGGCGTACCCAGGCTGACATGGCCGTAAGCGAGAAACAATCTCTTGCTACAACATATATAGTCAAAGTGAGTCTGATAAAACAGACATTTAGTCAATTCATCATGCTTACTACAAGGCAGTGTTGCTGATGAAATAGTGCAAGAGCACACCCTCGTGGACAAAATGCTTACAGCACCTGGTATTCCCAGGCGGTCTCCGATCCAAGTACTAACCAGGCCCGACCCTGCTTAGCTTCCGAGATCAGACGAGATCGGGCGTACCCAGGCTGGTATGGCCGTAAGCGAGAAACAATCTCTTGCTACAACATATATAGTCAAAGTGAGTCTGATAAAACAGACATTTAGTCTATTCATCATTAAATGCTTACTACAAGGCAGTGTTGCTGATGAAATAGTGCAAGAGCACACCCTCGTGGACAAAATGCTTACAGCACCTGGTATTCCCAGGCAGTCTCCCATCAAAGTACTAACCAGGCCCGACCCTGCTTAGCTTCCGAGATCAGACGAGATCGGGCGTACCCAGGCTGATATGGCCGTAAGCGAGAAACAATCTCTTGCTACAACATATATAGTCAAAGTGAGTCTGATAAAACAGAAATTTAGTAAATTCATCATTAAATGCTTACTACAAGGCAGTGTTGCTGATGAAATAGTGCAAGAGCACACCCTCGTGGACAAAATGCTTACAGCACCTGGTATTGCCAGGCAGTCTCCCATCGAAGTACTAACCAGGCCCGACCCTGCTTAGCTTCCGAGATCAGACGAGATCGGGCGTACCCAGGCTGATATGGCCGTAAGCGAGAAACAATCTCTTGCTACAACATATATAGTCAAAGTGAGTCTGATAAAACAGACATTTAGTCAATTCATCATTAAATGCTTACTACAAGGCAGTGTTGCTGATGAAATAGTGCAAGAGCACACCCTCGTGGACAAAATGCTTACAGCACCTGGTATTCCCAGGCGGTCTCCCATCCAAGTACTAACCAGGCCCGACCCTGCTTAGCTTCCGAGATCAGACGAGATCGGGAGTACCTTTTTTTTTAAATCTTTTATTATGAAAAAACACATAATATTTACAATATTCAAACAATAATAATAAAAAGGATGAACAATTCATCCTTTTACAAAATCAAAAAAGAAAAGAAAATAAAACCAATTAAAAAACACAATCATCCACTAAAACCAATTAATAATTAAAAGCAAGTTTTCCATTTTGATCAATTTCGATAAAAGTGCTCCCCCACACAAACAGTTTTTCAAAATTACATCCTCCATATTTATATATTAGTTCAATATCTTTCTCTAAAATACTTTTAAATAAAACCTCCACACTCACAATTTTCCCTTCATAATGTCCTAAATTCCTTCTTTGTCTTACAGCGTATCTAGCATGGCTAAGAACAAAATTCATCAAATTAATATTAAAAACTTTGCTTTTTCCATTTATACCAAATAGAAACAACCTCCTCCACTCAACCCCATTTACAATATCTTCTCCCCAATGTTGTTCTAAAAGCCCCTTTATAAACTCATGAAACCCTTGTAATCTACTACATTCAATAAAAAAGTGCATAAAATTTTCCACCTCCGTACCACAAATATCACATTCTCTTTTAATGTCTCTATTTATTTGATGTAAAACCACGTTCGTAAAAATCCTATTATGTTTCAATTTAAAATCATTATCTTCACATTCTATAGAATTATATTTGACATTGACATTCTTCCATATTGATTTTACATCTATATTTACAAATACCCTAGACCACACTTTTTCTGAAGCAGGAGCTTTTATCTCTCTTAAAATACATTTTTCATAAATCTTTTTAACTTTCAAACCTGATAAAACATGTTTCTCCCCATTACTTTCATAATATAAAACCGGTAAACCCTTAGCTCTCTCAACCACCTCTGTATTTATTAAAAGCACCCATTCTTCAGGAATACACCCTAAAATTCTCTTATACATATTTTCTATTGTAGTTTTACTTATTTCATCTTCTACTTCACAAACATTATCATAAATCGCTTGTACAGTAAGAAACCCTGGAATGACCTCGTATAAAATATCCCCAATCTGTCTCATCCCAGCCCTCATAAAATATTTACAAAACAACATCTTATTATTATATTGTATCTTGGGATTTAAGAAAATTGGCTGATTTAAAATATTGTCTAAAATGGTACACTCATAATAAATATTTGGTAAAAACTCCCCCCAAGCTTCAAACACTTCTCTATAAAACAATGGTATATTACTTAACATTTCTTTTTTCATGCACATCAATAAACCATTGTCCCCCATCCTCCCAACCTCCTGCAAATACTCCTTAAAAAATCTTTTCCATCCATAATCTAGTTCACCATATAAATATTTCCGTACCATTTTAACTCTAATTGCTTTTTTCCTTACATTTAAATCCACCAACTTCAAACCCCCCTCCTCATATCCTGCAATCAATGTTTTAAAAGAAATTTTCGCTCCTTTCCCATCCCATAAAAAATCAACTAAAATCGTATTCATTTCAGATAAAACCCATTCTGGTACATCTAAAACGTTCATGACATGAATAAAAATTGACATCAGCAAGGAATTTACAACAATTACTTTCCCTTTTAATTTCAAAGCCCTCCCCTTCCACATATTTACTACCTTCCTAACTTTATTTATAACCCCACTCCATGTCAGATCCCTAGCTTCTTGTTCCTTCACCCCTAAAAACACACCTAACACCTTAAAATAATCATTTACCACCTTAAAAGGAAAAGTCCCCTCATTATTCTTCCCAACATACATTATTACTGACTTCTCCATATTCACTTTAGCTCCTGAGGCTTTCTCATATACTTTAAAACACTCCATCACCCTTTTAACACTTCCCTCATCTCTGACTGTAATTGTGGTATCGTCTGCATATTGATGAATTAAACTAAAACCTCCTTGCGGAGTCTCTACACAATTTATAAAATGATCTTTTTTAAAGGTATGCCGCTAAGGGTTCTACCGATAAAACAAACAATAAAGCTGATAAAGGGCACCCCTGTCTCACTGACCTCTCAAGAATAAAAGAATCTGTTAAAACCCCATTACATTTAACCGTACTTTTAGCCTTTCTATATAATAATTTTATCCATCTTATTATACCATTTCCAAACCCATACTTTTCCAGTACCCTAAACATAAAATCATGTTCCACCCTGTCAAAAGCTTTATTAAAATCTATACTTAAAACAATCCCCCCCATCTTGTCACTATTCATTTTATTTATCACATCTCTAAGTGTAGTTATGGTATCTGCTATATCTCTTCCAGGCACACTATAATTTTGTGTAGGTGCTATAATATCATTTAAAACCATCTTCATCCTATTTGCCAGTATCTTAGCTAAAATCTTATAATCTGAGTTTAATAAACTAATTGGCCTATAATTTTCTAGTTTCAGTTTGCTCCCCTTATTTTTATATAAAATCGATATCAGCCCTGTCACCATGGAATCTGAAACAGTATCATTGTCTTCCATATATTGATATACTTCTAATAAAATAGGTGCTAAAATACTTTCATACATTTTATAAAACTCTGCAATTAGTCCATCTACTCCAGGACTTTTATTTATTTGTAAACCCTTAATTGCATCTTTCACTTCATCCATTGTTATCTTCCTATCACACATTTGCTTATCTTCAACACCAATTTGCACATCCACACTACTTAAAATCTCTTTTACACACCCCTCCTCCACCTCCCCTTTCTTAAATAAATCCTTATAAAAATTCTGTACAGTTTCTAATATTTCAACATAATCATTTACCACTTCACCCTTTACATTTTCAATCTCACTAATATATGATTTCGTCTGTTTAGTTTTTTCTAAACCAAGAAAAAACGAGGTACATTTCTCCCCTTCTAAAACATATTTTGCCCTACTTCTAATAATTGCACCCTTACACTTCTCTATTTCACATTTGCTCAATTTTGCTTTTAAATCTAAAAACCTTTCAATAGTATAATCAGGATCACTATCACATTTCTTCATTTCTTCATTCAATTTTGTTCTTAAATAATTTTCTGCTCTTGTCATCCTACTCCTCTTCTTCCTTGCATATCTAATACTAAAAACTTTTATTTTTTCTTTAACATTTTCCCACCACTTGCACTTATCATTCCCTTTTTGCTTATCCTCCATTTCATCTTCTATCAAAGATTTAAGTCGTTTCCCGTATTCCTCATCACCTAGATACCCTGCATTCATACACCATATTCCCCCCCCTTTCCTTTCCTTATCTAACCCCACCGAAAATGTTAACCCAGCATGATCACTAAAAGTTGTAAAAATATATTTAATATCCTTCATAAAATTCCTTAACCCTTCATTTACTAAAACCAAATCTATCCGTGTCTGTTTCAATTCCCCTAAAACCACCTGCCTTCTAGAAAATTCTCTCTTATTAGGATTCTCCTCCCTCCATATATCAATTAAATTGTTTTCAACCATCATCTTCCTTAAAACCCCCCTAGATACGTCACTTCTAAAAATAGCTCCCCTTGTCATATCTAGTCTATCCATTTTTACATTAAAATCCCCAACTAAAATACAGTTTCCCTTGCACCATTTCGCTAATTCTAAAAATAAATTCCTTCTCTCTATTTCATTATTCGGCGCATAAATATTTATAATCCTAAAAACCCTACTCATATACTCAAAGTCTAAAATTAAAATCCTCCCATTATTATCATTATATATCTTCTTCACATTTTCTACTACATCCTTCCTTATTAAAATTGCAACCCCACATGAATTCCCCCTACCATTGTTTACATAAATAAAATCCCTCCATATTTTCTGTACTTCTAAAACACACATATTATCCCAGTGCGTCTCTTGAATACATAAAATATCAGAATTCTTTATGTGTACTATTCTATTAAATTTTCCTATTGTTCTCAACCCATTCGCATTTATCGACATTATTGTGACCATACTAATAAATAATAAAATTATAAAATATAATTTCATTATCCTCTACCTTTTATCCAGTTTCTTTCCTCTTCCACCCTTTCTCTCCCCCCCCTCCGCTGCTTTCCTCTTCCTGTATCCTCCTCTCATTCTTTCAAACTTTTCCCCATCATCCGAGTCCGATATCTCCTCCAAGTCCATTTCATCCAGCCAACTTTTCTTCTTTACACCCTCGTCCGTTGTGCTCCCCGTGTTCATCGCCGATTCTGGAATGTTCGTTGTGCTCCCCGTGTTCTCCGCCGTTTCTGGAATGTTCATCTCCGTCTCATGTGTAGTCGTCGTTGTGCTCCCCGTGTTCATCGCCGTTTCTGGAATGTTCGTTGTGCTCCCCGTGTTCATCTCCGTCTCATATATTGTCGTCGTTGTGCTCCCCGTGTTCATACCCGTCTCTGTTATTGTCATTAAACTTAAAACCCTCTCCATTTCTTCACCCCCCGAGTTACTTGTTTGTGCTGTGCTTTCCCCTAAAACCTGTGAGTCCCCCGAGCTTCCCCCCAGTCCACTCCCCCCCTCCTCCTGAAAACTCCATCTTCTTATTTCTGAATCCATGCTGCTCCCAATTTCGTTAATCTTCTGGTCTTCCTTCTTCTCCCTTCTTCCTTCCTCCGTCTCTCCACCTTCCACCACATCATCTCCTCCATCTTCTTCTCCTTCTTCCGACAATACAACTGCTTCCTCGAATAGTACTTGACTCCCCTCTTCAGTCATAACTTCTCCACAGTTGCATTCCGCCAATCTCTTTCTGCATCTACCACAAACATTCCTTTCCTTCTCTCCGACACACTCTCTCGCATAATGGCCTTGATTGCCGCACTTGAAACACTTGAATTCAGGGCAATCTTTAACTATGTGCCCAGGTTGTATGCACAATCGACAAACTCTGACCTGCTTGTCATGGATCACCCTGAAGTATTCAGCTCCTTCCAGCGTCTCAATTTTTGTGGAATATGGCAATGATGTGACTTTTTCCGTAAATTTAACTTTACAGAACCTTGTTCCGTCAACCACCTCCGTTCCAGGCCAAACTCTCCTCCTTATCTCCGATACGGCCGTTACTCCCCAGCTTCTCAACTTGTCCAGTATCACTTTATCTTCTATATATACCGGTAGATTCATAAAAGACACCACCAATTCATTAATATTCACATCTCTCGCCAGTATCTTGTTGTCCTTTATCCGTATACCGTCCATTATCCGTTCTTTACCTTTTCCGTTTCTCATCGTAATTTCATATTTCTTATCTCCTTTCATTCGGCATCCCACCACCTCTCCACACGTCTCCTTAATTGCTCGTAGTAATTCCATCGTCGTCACCTTTTCTTCTCCCACCAACTCAATTGCCACCGTGTATTCTTTTCCATATTTCATTCCTCCTTTTTCGTTTTCCTTCCGTTGCGCATTTTCGTTGTCTTTGTCCGTTCCGTTTGTCGTTGCCATGTTGTCCGTCATTGTGAATCAAAAATGAAAGCGAAAAAACCTCCCCCAGGCAGCAAAACTGCAGGGGGGGAAAACTAAACAAAACTAAAAACTATCCAAATGAAAAAACAATAAATTATATTGCAAAATCCAAAAAAGAAACGAAAATAGCTCTCGAGCAAACACTCTCAAGCAAACACTCACAGCTCAATTACTCGCACCTG
This sequence comes from Salmo salar, assembly GCF_965601325.2. NCBI lineage: Eukaryota > Metazoa > Chordata > Actinopteri > Salmoniformes > Salmonidae > Salmo > Salmo salar. The sequence goes on from NC_138298.1 coordinate 3,699,492, forward strand.
TCGTCACTTCTCCAATCAAGGATTAGCGCCCCCAGGCTGGTATGGCCGTATGCGAGAAACAATCTCTTGCTACAACATATATAGTCAAAGTGAGTGTGATAAACAGACATTGCATTTTCACCAATTAGATAAGCAGCTTGAACTTTGTGTCACTGAAAAAGTAGAAGAAATTATAAACACTGTTCCCATCACTTTTTAGCACAGGTAGTTGGATAAAATACAAACTTTATTTCCTTTCATCATTTGAACAGGGCAAAGGAGCACAAAGCACACACAAGCTGCATTCAGCAACAATATTCTTGTTTGTCTTATAAATACAAGGCAGATGCTAATTGAAAACACAAGGAAATTTGATCCTATTAAAAAGGCAGGAAGCTGCATTTAGTCAATTCATCATTAAATGCTTACTACAAGGCAGTGTTGCTGATGAAATAGTGCAAGAGCACACCCTCGTGGACAAAATGCTTACAGCACCTGGTATTCCCAGGCGGTCTCCCATCCAAGTACTAACCAGGCCCGACCCTGCTTAGCTTCCGAGATCAGACGAGATCGGGCGTACCCAGGCTGATATGGCCGTAAGCGAGAAACAATCTCTTGCTACAACATATATAGTCAAAGTGAGTCTGATAAAACAGACATTTAGTCAATTCATCATTAAATGCTTACTACAAGGCAGTGTTGCTGATGAAATAGTGCAAGAGCACACCCTCGTGGACAAAATGCTTACAGCACCTGGTATTCCCAGGCGGTCTCCCATCCAAGTACTAACCAGGCCCGACCCTGCTTAGCTTCCGAGATCAGACGAGATCGGGCGTACCCAGGCTGATATGGCCGTAAGCGAGAAACAATCTCTTGCTACAACATATATAGTCAAAGTGAGTCTGATAAAACAGACATTTAGTCAATTCATCATTAAATGCTTACTACAAGGCAGTGTTGCTGATGAAATAGTGCAAGAGCACACCCTCGTGGGCAAAATGCTTACAGCACCTGGTATTCCCAGGCGGTCTCCCATCCAAGTACTAACCAGGCCCGACCCTGCTTAGCTTCCGAGATCAGACGAGATCGGGCGTACCCAGGCTGATATGGCCGTAAGAGAGAAACAATCTCTTGCTACAACATATATAGTCAAAGTGAGTCTGATAAAACAGACATTTAGTCAATTCATCATTAAATGCTTACAACAAGGCAGTGTTGCTGATGAAATAGTGCAAGAGCACACCCTCGTGGACAAAATGCTTACAGCACCTGGTATTCCCAGGCGGTCTCCCATCCAAGTACTAACCAGGCCCGACCCTGCTTAGCTTCCGAGATCAGACGAGATCGGGCGTACCCAGGCTGATATGGCAGTAAGCGAGAAACAATCTCTTGCTACAAAATATATAGTCAAAGTGAGTCTGATAAAACAGACATTTAGTCAATTCATCATTAAATGCTTACTACAAGGCAGTGTTGCTGATGAAATAGTGCAAGAGCACACCCTCGTGGGCAAAATGCTTACAGCACCTGGTATTCCCAGGCGGTCTCGCATCCAAGTACTAACCAGGCCCGACCCTGCTTAGCTTCCGAGATCAGACGAGATCGGGCGTACCCAGGCTGATATGGCCGTAAGCGAGAAACAATCTCTTGCTACAACATATATAGTCAAAGTGAGTCTGATAAAACAGACATTTAGTCAATTCATCATTAAATGCTTACTACAAGGCAGTGTTGCTGATGAAATAGTGCAAGAGCACACCCTCGTGGACAAAATGCTTACAGCACCTGGTATTCCCAGGCGGTCTCCCATCCAAGTACTAACCAGGCCCGACCCTGCTTAGCTTCCGAGATCAGACGAGATCGGGCGTACCCAGGCTGATATGGCCGTAAGCTAGAAACAATCTCTTGCTACAACATATATAGTCAAAGTGAGTCTGATAAAACAGACATTTAGTCAATTCATCATTAAATGCTTAATACAAGGCAGTGTTGCTGATGAAATAGTGCAAGAGCACACCCTCGTGGACAAAATGCTTACAGCACCTGGTATTCCCAGGCGGTCTCCCATCCAAGTACTAACCAGGCCCGACCCTGCTTCGCTTCCGAAATCAGACGAGATCGGGCGTACCCAGGCTGGTATGGCCGTATGCGAGAAACAATCTCTTGCTACAACATATATAGTCAAAGTGAGTGTGATAAACAGACATTGCATTTTCACCAATTAGATAAGCAGCTTGAACTTTGTGTCACTGAAAAAGTAGAAGAAATTACAAACACTGTTCCCATCACTTTTTAGCACAGGTAGTTGGATAAAATACAAACTTTATTTCCTTTCATCGTTTGAACAGGGCAAAGGAGCACAAAGCACACACAAGCTGCATTCAGCAACAATATTCTTGTTTGTCTTATAAATACAAGGCAGATGCTAATTGAAAACACAAGGAAATTTGATCCTATTAAAAAGGCAGGAAGCTGCATTTAGTCAATTCATCATTAAATGCTTACTACAAGGCAGTGTTGCTGATGAAATAGTGCAAGAGCACACCCTCGTGGACAAAATGCTTACAGCACCTGCTATTCCCAGGCGGTCTCCCATCCAAGTACTAACCAGTACCGACCCTGCTTAGCTTCCGAGATCAGACGAGATCGGGCGTACCCAGGCTGACATGGCCGTAAGCGAGAAACAATCTCTTGCTACAACATATATAGTCAAAGTGAGTCTGATAAAACAGACATTTAGTCAATTCATCATTAAATGCTTACTACAAGGCAGTGTTGCTGATGAAATAGTGCAAGAGCACACCCTCGTGGACAAAATGCTTACAGCACCTGGTATTCCCATGGGGTCTCCCATCCAAGTACTAACCAGGCCCGACCCGGCTTAGCTTCCGAGATCGGGTGTACCCAGGCTGGTATGGCCGTAAGCGAGAAACAATCTCTTGCTACAACATATATAGTCAAAGTGAGTGTGATAAACAGACATTGCATTTTCACCAATTAGATAAGCAGCTTGAACTTTGTGTCACTGAAAAAGTAGAAGAAATTACAAACACTGTTCCCATCACTTTTTAGCACAGGTAGTTGGATAAAATACAAACTTTATTTCCTTTCATCATTTGAACAGGGCAAAGGAGCACAAAGCACACACAAGCTGCACTCAGCAACAATATTCTTGTTTGTCTTATAAATACAAGGCAGATGCTAATTGAAAACACAAGGAAATTTGATCCTATTAAAAAGGCAGGAAGCTGCATTTAGTCAATTCATCATTAAATGCTTACTACAAGGCCATGTTGCTGATGAAATAGTGCAAGAGCACACCCTCGTGGACAAAATGCTTACAGCACCTGGTATTCCCAGGCGGTCTCCCATCCAAGTACTAACCAGGCACCAATTAGATAAGCAGCTTGAACTTTGTGTCACTGAAAAAGTAGAAGAAATTACAAACACTGTTCCCATCACTTTTTAGCACAGGTAGTTGGATAAAATACCAACTTTACTTCCTTTCATCATTTGAACAGGGCAAAGGAGCACAAAGCACACACAAGCTGCATTCAGCAACAATATTCTTGTTTGTCTTATAAATACAAGGCAGATGCTAATTGAAAACACAAGGAAATTTGATCCTATTAAAAAGGCAGGAAGCTGCATTTAGTCAATTCATCATTAAATGCTTACTACAAGGCAGTGTTGCTGATGAAATAGTGCAAGAGCACACCCTCGTGGACAAAATGCTTACAGCACCTGGTATTCCCAGGCGGTCTCCCATCCAAGTACTAACCAGGCCCGACCCTGCTTAGCTTCCGAGATCAGACGAGATCGGGCGTACCCAGGCTGATATGGCCGTAAGCGAGAAACAATCTCTTGCTACAACATATATAGTCAAAGTGAGTCTGATAAAACAGACATTTTGTCAATTCATCATTAAATGCTTACTACAAGGCAGTGTTGCTGATGAAATAGTGCAAGAGCACACCCTCGTGGACAAAATGCTTACAGCACCTGGTATTCCCAGGCGGTCTCCCATCCAAGTACTAACCAGTACCGACCCTGCTTAGCTTCCGAGATCAGACGAGATCGGGCGTACCCAGGCTGACATGGCCGTAAGCGAGAAACAATCTCTTGCTACAACATATATAGTCAAAGTGAGTCTGATAAAACAGACATTTAGTCAATTCATCATGCTTACTACAAGGCAGTGTTGCTGATGAAATAGTGCAAGAGCACACCCTCGTGGACAAAATGCTTACAGCACCTGGTATTCCCAGGCGGTCTCCGATCCAAGTACTAACCAGGCCCGACCCTGCTTAGCTTCCGAGATCAGACGAGATCGGGCGTACCCAGGCTGGTATGGCCGTAAGCGAGAAACAATCTCTTGCTACAACATATATAGTCAAAGTGAGTCTGATAAAACAGACATTTAGTCTATTCATCATTAAATGCTTACTACAAGGCAGTGTTGCTGATGAAATAGTGCAAGAGCACACCCTCGTGGACAAAATGCTTACAGCACCTGGTATTCCCAGGCAGTCTCCCATCAAAGTACTAACCAGGCCCGACCCTGCTTAGCTTCCGAGATCAGACGAGATCGGGCGTACCCAGGCTGATATGGCCGTAAGCGAGAAACAATCTCTTGCTACAACATATATAGTCAAAGTGAGTCTGATAAAACAGAAATTTAGTAAATTCATCATTAAATGCTTACTACAAGGCAGTGTTGCTGATGAAATAGTGCAAGAGCACACCCTCGTGGACAAAATGCTTACAGCACCTGGTATTGCCAGGCAGTCTCCCATCGAAGTACTAACCAGGCCCGACCCTGCTTAGCTTCCGAGATCAGACGAGATCGGGCGTACCCAGGCTGATATGGCCGTAAGGGAGAAACAATCTCTTGCTACAACATATATAGTCAAAGTGAGTCTGATAAAACAGACATTTAGTCAATTCATCATTAAATGCTTACTACAAGGCAGTGTTGCTGATGAAATAGTGCAAGAGCACACCCTCGTGGACAAAATGCTTACAGCACCTGGTATTCCCAGGCGGTCTCCCATCCAAGTACTAACCAGGCCCGACCCTGCTTAGCTTCCGAGATCAGACGAGATCGGGAGTACCTTTTTTTTTAAATCTTTTATTATGAAAAAACACATAATATTTACAATATTCAAACAATAATAATAAAAAGGATGAACAATTCATCCTTTTACAAAATCAAAAAAGAAAAGAAAATAAAACCAATTAAAAAACACAATCATCCACTAAAACCAATTAATAATTAAAAGCAAGTTTTCCATTTTGATCAATTTCGATAAAAGTGCTCCCCCACACAAACAGTTTTTCAAAATTACATCCTCCATATTTATATATTAGTTCAATATCTTTCTCTAAAATACTTTTAAATAAAACCTCCACACTCACAATTTTCCCTTCATAATGTCCTAAATTCCTTCTTTGTCTTACAGCGTATCTAGCATGGCTAAGAACAAAATTCATCAAATTAATATTAAAAACTTTGCTTTTTCCATTTATACCAAATAGAAACAACCTCCTCCACTCAACCCCATTTACAATATCTTCTCCCCAATGTTGTTCTAAAAGCCCCTTTATAAACTCATGAAACCCTTGTAATCTACTACATTCAATAAAAAAGTGCATAAAATTTTCCACCTCCGTACCACAAATATCACATTCTCTTTTAATGTCTCTATTTATTTGATGTAAAACCACGTTCGTAAAAATCCTATTATGTTTCAATTTAAAATCATTATCTTCACATTCTATAGAATTATATTTGACATTGACATTCTTCCATATTGATTTTACATCTATATTTACAAATACCCTAGACCACACTTTTTCTGAAGCAGGAGCTTTTATCTCTCTTAAAATACATTTTTCATAAATCTTTTTAACTTTCAAACCTGATAAAACATGTTTCTCCCCATTACTTTCATAATATAAAACCGGTAAACCCTTAGCTCTCTCAACCACCTCTGTATTTATTAAAAGCACCCATTCTTCAGGAATACACCCTAAAATTCTCTTATACATATTTTCTATTGTAGTTTTACTTATTTCATCTTCTACTTCACAAACATTATCATAAATCGCTTGTACAGTAAGAAACCCTGGAATGACCTCGTATAAAATATCCCCAATCTGTCTCATCCCAGCCCTCATAAAATATTTACAAAACAACATCTTATTATTATATTGTATCTTGGGATTTAAGAAAATTGGCTGATTTAAAATATTGTCTAAAATGGTACACTCATAATAAATATTTGGTAAAAACTCCCCCCAAGCTTCAAACACTTCTCTATAAAACAATGGTATATTACTTAACATTTCTTTTTTCATGCACATCAATAAACCATTGTCCCCCATCCTCCCAACCTCCTGCAAATACTCCTTAAAAAATCTTTTCCATCCATAATCTAGTTCACCATATAAATATTTCCGTACCATTTTAACTCTAATTGCTTTTTTCCTTACATTTAAATCCACCAACTTCAAACCCCCCTCCTCATATCCTGCAATCAATGTTTTAAAAGAAATTTTCGCTCCTTTCCCATCCCATAAAAAATCAACTAAAATCGTATTCATTTCAGATAAAACCCATTCTGGTACATCTAAAACGTTCATGACATGAATAAAAATTGACATCAGCAAGGAATTTACAACAATTACTTTCCCTTTTAATTTCAAAGCCCTCCCCTTCCACATATTTACTACCTTCCTAACTTTATTTATAACCCCACTCCATGTCAGATCCCTAGCTTCTTGTTCCTTCACCCCTAAAAACACACCTAACACCTTAAAATAATCATTTACCACCTTAAAAGGAAAAGTCCCCTCATTATTCTTCCCAACATACATTATTACTGACTTCTCCATATTCACTTTAGCTCCTGAGGCTTTCTCATATACTTTAAAACACTCCATCACCCTTTTAACACTTCCCTCATCTCTGACTGTAATTGTGGTATCGTCTGCATATTGATGAATTAAACTAAAACCTCCTTGCGGAGTCTCTACACAATTTATAAAATGATCTTTTTTAAAGGTATGCCGCTAAGGGTTCTACCGATAAAACAAACAATAAAGCTGATAAAGGGCACCCCTGTCTCACTGACCTCTCAAGAATAAAAGAATCTGTTAAAACCCCATTACATTTAACCGTACTTTTAGCCTTTCTATATAATAATTTTATCCATCTTATTATACCATTTCCAAACCCATACTTTTCCAGTACCCTAAACATAAAATCATGTTCCACCCTGTCAAAAGCTTTATTAAAATCTATACTTAAAACAATCCCCCCCATCTTGTCACTATTCATTTTATTTATCACATCTCTAAGTGTAGTTATGGTATCTGCTATATCTCTTCCAGGCACACTATAATTTTGTGTAGGTGCTATAATATCATTTAAAACCATCTTCATCCTATTTGCCAGTATCTTAGCTAAAATCTTATAATCTGAGTTTAATAAACTAATTGGCCTATAATTTTCTAGTTTCAGTTTGCTCCCCTTATTTTTATATAAAATCGATATCAGCCCTGTCACCATGGAATCTGAAACAGTATCATTGTCTTCCATATATTGATATACTTCTAATAAAATAGGTGCTAAAATACTTTCATACATTTTATAAAACTCTGCAATTAGTCCATCTACTCCAGGACTTTTATTTATTTGTAAACCCTTAATTGCATCTTTCACTTCATCCATTGTTATCTTCCTATCACACATTTGCTTATCTTCAACACCAATTTGCACATCCACACTACTTAAAATCTCTTTTACACACCCCTCCTCCACCTCCCCTTTCTTAAATAAATCCTTATAAAAATTCTGTACAGTTTCTAATATTTCAACATAATCATTTACCACTTCACCCTTTACATTTTCAATCTCACTAATATATGATTTCGTCTGTTTAGTTTTTTCTAAACCAAGAAAAAACGAGGTACATTTCTCCCCTTCTAAAACATATTTTGCCCTACTTCTAATAATTGCACCCTTACACTTCTCTATTTCACATTTGCTCAATTTTGCTTTTAAATCTAAAAACCTTTCAATAGTATAATCAGGATCACTATCACATTTCTTCATTTCTTCATTCAATTTTGTTCTTAAATAATTTTCTGCTCTTGTCATCCTACTCCTCTTCTTCCTTGCATATCTAATACTAAAAACTTTTATTTTTTCTTTAACATTTTCCCACCACTTGCACTTATCATTCCCTTTTTGCTTATCCTCCATTTCATCTTCTATCAAAGATTTAAGTCGTTTCCCGTATTCCTCATCACCTAGATACCCTGCATTCATACACCATATTCCCCCCCCTTTCCTTTCCTTATCTAACCCCACCGAAAATGTTAACCCAGCATGATCACTAAAAGTTGTAAAAATATATTTAATATCCTTCATAAAATTCCTTAACCCTTCATTTACTAAAACCAAATCTATCCGTGTCTGTTTCAATTCCCCTAAAACCACCTGCCTTCTAGAAAATTCTCTCTTATTAGGATTCTCCTCCCTCCATATATCAATTAAATTGTTTTCAACCATCATCTTCCTTAAAACCCCCCTAGATACGTCACTTCTAAAAATAGCTCCCCTTGTCATATCTAGTCTATCCATTTTTACATTAAAATCCCCAACTAAAATACAGTTTCCCTTGCACCATTTCGCTAATTCTAAAAATAAATTCCTTCTCTCTATTTCATTATTCGGCGCATAAATATTTATAATCCTAAAAACCCTACTCATATACTCAAAGTCTAAAATTAAAATCCTCCCATTATTATCATTATATATCTTCTTCACATTTTCTACTACATCCTTCCTTATTAAAATTGCAACCCCACATGAATTCCCCCTACCATTGTTTACATAAATAAAATCCCTCCATATTTTCTGTACTTCTAAAACACACATATTATCCCAGTGCGTCTCTTGAATACATAAAATATCAGAATTCTTTATGTGTACTATTCTATTAAATTTTCCTATTGTTCTCAACCCATTCGCATTTATCGACATTATTGTGACCATACTAATAAATAATAAAATTATAAAATATAATTTCATTATCCTCTACCTTTTATCCAGTTTCTTTCCTCTTCCACCCTTTCTCTCCCCCCCCTCCGCTGCTTTCCTCTTCCTGTATCCTCCTCTCATTCTTTCAAACTTTTCCCCATCATCCGAGTCCGATATCTCCTCCAAGTCCATTTCATCCAGCCAACTTTTCTTCTTTACACCCTCGTCCGTTGTGCTCCCCGTGTTCATCGCCGATTCTGGAATGTTCGTTGTGCTCCCCGTGTTCTCCGCCGTTTCTGGAATGTTCATCTCCGTCTCATGTGTAGTCGTCGTTGTGCTCCCCGTGTTCATCGCCGTTTCTGGAATGTTCGTTGTGCTCCCCGTGTTCATCTCCGTCTCATATATTGTCGTCGTTGTGCTCCCCGTGTTCATACCCGTCTCTGTTATTGTCATTAAACTTAAAACCCTCTCCATTTCTTCACCCCCCGAGTTACTTGTTTGTGCTGTGCTTTCCCCTAAAACCTGTGAGTCCCCCGAGCTTCCCCCCAGTCCACTCCCCCCCTCCTCCTGAAAACTCCATCTTCTTATTTCTGAATCCATGCTGCTCCCAATTTCGTTAATCTTCTGGTCTTCCTTCTTCTCCCTTCTTCCTTCCTCCGTCTCTCCACCTTCCACCACATCATCTCCTCCATCTTCTTCTCCTTCTTCCGACAATACAACTGCTTCCTCGAATAGTACTTGACTCCCCTCTTCAGTCATAACTTCTCCACAGTTGCATTCCGCCAATCTCTTTCTGCATCTACCACAAACATTCCTTTCCTTCTCTCCGACACACTCTCTCGCATAATGGCCTTGATTGCCGCACTTGAAACACTTGAATTCAGGGCAATCTTTAACTATGTGCCCAGGTTGTATGCACAATCGACAAACTCTGACCTGCTTGTCATGGATCACCCTGAAGTATTCAGCTCCTTCCAGCGTCTCAATTTTTGTGGAATATGGCAATGATGTGACTTTTTCCGTAAATTTAACTTTACAGAACCTTGTTCCGTCAACCACCTCCGTTCCAGGCCAAACTCTCCTCCTTATCTCCGATACGGCCGTTACTCCCCAGCTTCTCAACTTGTCCAGTATCACTTTATCTTCTATATATACCGGTAGATTCATAAAAGACACCACCAATTCATTAATATTCACATCTCTCGCCAGTATCTTGTTGTCCTTTATCCGTATACCGTCCATTATCCGTTCTTTACCTTTTCCGTTTCTCATCGTAATTTCATATTTCTTATCTCCTTTCATTCGGCATCCCACCACCTCTCCACACGTCTCCTTAATTGCTCGTAGTAATTCCATCGTCGTCACCTTTTCTTCTCCCACCAACTCAATTGCCACCGTGTATTCTTTTCCATATTTCATTCCTCCTTTTTCGTTTTCCTTCCGTTGCGCATTTTCGTTGTCTTTGTCCGTTCCGTTTGTCGTTGCCATGTTGTCCGTCATTGTGAATCAAAAATGAAAGCGAAAAAACCTCCCCCAGGCAGCAAAACTGCAGGGGGGGAAAACTAAACAAAACTAAAAACTATCCAAATGAAAAAACAATAAATTATATTGCAAAATCCAAAAAAGAAACGAAAATAGCTCTCGAGCAAACACTCTCAAGCAAACACTCACAGCTCAATTACTCGCACCTGTCGTCACTTCTCCAATCAAGGATTAGCGCCCCCAGGCTGGTATGGCCGTATGCGAGAAACAATCTCTTGCTACAACATATATAGTCAAAGTGAGTGTGATAAACAGACATTGCATTTTCACCAATTAGATAAGCAGCTTGAACTTTGTGTCACTGAAAACGTAGAAGAAATTACAAACACTGTTCCCATCACTTTTTAGCACAGGTAGTTGGATAAAATACAAACTTTATTTCCTTTCATCGTTTGAACAGGGCAAAGGAGCACAAAGCACACACAAGCTGCATTCAGCAACAATATTCTTGTTTGTCTTATAAATACAAGGCAGATGCTAATTGAAAACACAAGGAAATTTGATCCTATTAAAAAGGCAGGAAGCTGCATTTAGTCAATTCATCATTAAATGCTTACTACAAGGCAGTGTTGCTGATGAAATAGTGCAAGAGCACACCCTCGTGGACAAAATGCTTACAGCACCTGGTATTCCCAGGCGGTCTCCCATCCAAGTACTAACCAGGCCCGACCCTGCTTAGCTTCCGAGATCAGACGAGATCGGGCGTACCCAGGCTGATATGGCAGTAAGCGAGAAACAATCTCTTGCTACAACATATATAGTCAAAGTGAGTCTGATAAAACAGACATTTAGTCAATTCATCATTAAATGCTTACTACAAGGCAGTGTTGCTGATGAAATAGTGCAAGAGCACACCCTCGTGGGCAAAATGCTTACAGCACCTGGTATTCCCAGGCGGTCTCCCATCCAAGTACTAACCAGGCCCGACCCTGCTTAGCTTCCGAGATCAGACGAGATCGGGCGTACCCAGGCTGATATGGCCGTTAGCGAGAAACAATCTCTTGCTACAACATATATAGTCAAAGTGAGTCTGATAAAACAGACATTTAGTCAATTCATCATTAAATGCTTACTACAAGGCAGTGTTGCTGATGAAATAGTGCAAGAGCACACCCTCGTGGACAAAATGCTTACAGCACCTGGTATTCCCAGGCGGTTTCCCATCCAAGTACTAACCAGGCCCGACCCTGCTTAGCTTCCGAGATCAGACGAGATCGGGCCTACCCAGGCTGATATGGCCGTAAGCGAGAAACAATCTCTTGCTACAACATATATAGTCAAAGTGAGTCTGATAAAACAGACATTTAGTCAATTCATCATTAAATGCTTACTACAAGGCAGTGTTGCTGATGAAATAGTGCAAGAGCACACCCTCGTGGACAAAATGCTTACAGCACCTGGTATTCCCAGGCGGTCTCCCATCCAAGTACTAACCAGGCCCGACCCTGCTTAGCTTCCGAGATCAGACGAGATCGGGAGTACCCAGGCTGGTATGGCCGTAAGCGAGAAACAATCTCTTGCTACAACATATATAGTCAAAGTGAGTCTGATAAAACAGACATTTAGTCAATTCATCATTAAATGCTTACTACAAGGCAGTGTTGCTGATGAAATAGTGCAAGAGCACACCCTCGTGGACAAAATGCTTACAGCACCTGGTATTCCCAGGCGGTCTCCCATCCAAGTACTAACCAGGCCCGACCCTGCTTAGCTTCCGAGATCAGACGAGATCGGGAGTACCCAGGATGATATGGCCGTAAGCGAGAAACAATCTCTTGCTACAACATATAGAGTCAAAGTGAGTGTGATAAACAGACATTGCATTTTCACCAATTAGATAAGCAGCTTGAACTTTGTGTCACTGAAAAAGTAGAAGAAATTACAAACACTGTTCCCATCACTTTTTAGCACAGGTAGTTGGATAAAATACAAACTTTATTTCCTTTCATCATTTGAACAGGGCAAAGGAGCATAAAGCACACACAAGCTGCATTCAGCAACAATATTCTTGTTTGTCTTATAAATACAAGGCAGATGCTAATTGAAAACACAAGGAAATTTGATCCTATTAAAAAGGCAGGAAGCTGCATTTAGTCAATTCATCATTAAATGCTTACTACAAGGCAGTGTTGCTGATGAAATAGTGCAAGAGCACACCCTCGTGGACAAAATGCTTACAGCACCTGGTATTCCCAGGCGGTCTCCCATCCAAGTACTAACCAGGCACGACCCTGCTTAGCTTCCGAGATCAGACGAGATCGGGAGTACCCAGGCTGGTATGGCCGTAAGCGAGAAACAATCTCTTGCTACAACATATATAGTCAAAGTGAGTCTGATAAAACAGACATTTAGTCAATTCATCATTAAATGCTTACAACAAGGCAGTGTTGCTGATGAAATAGTGCAAGAGCACACCCTCGTGGACAAAATGCTTACAGCACCTGGTATTCCCAGGCGGTCTCCCATCCAAGTACTAACCAGGCCCGACCCTGCTTAGCTTCCGAGATCAGACGAGATCGGGAGTACCCAGGCTGATATTGCCGTAAGCGAGAAACAATCTCTTGCTACAACATATAGAGTCAAAGTGAGTGTGATAAACAGACATTGCATTTTCACCAATTAGATAAGCAGCTTGAACTTTGTGTCACTGAAAAAGTAGAAGAAATTACAAACACTGTTCCCATCACTTTTTAGCACAGGTAGTTGGATAAAATACAAACTTTATTTCCTTTCATCATTTGAACAGGGCAAAGGAGCATAAAGCACACACAAGCTGCATTCAGCAACAATATTCTTGTTTGTCTTATAAATACAAGGCAGATGCTAATTGAAAACACAAGGAAATTTGATCCTATTAAAAAGGCAGGAAGCTGCATTTAGTCAATTCATCATTAAATGCTTACTACAAGGCAGTGTTGCTGATGAAATAGTGCAAGAGCACACCCTCGTGGACAAAAAGCGTACAGCACCTGGTATTCCCAGGCGGTCTCCCATCCAAGTACTAACCAGTACCGACCCTGCTTAGCTTCCGAGATCAGACGAGATCGGGCGTACCCAGGCTGACATGGCCGTAAGGGAGAAACAATCTCTTGCTACAACATATATAGTCAAAGTGAGTCTGATAAAACAGACATTTAGTCAATTCATCATTAAATGCTTACTACAAGGCAGTGTTGCTGATGAAATAGTGCAAGAGCACACCCTCGTGGACAAAATGCTTACAGCACCTGCTATTCCCAGGGGGTCTCCCATCCAAGTACTAACCAGGCCCGACCCTGCTTAGCTTCCGAGATCAGACGAGATCGGGCGTACCCAGGCTGGTATGGCCGTAAGCGAGAAAAAAATCTCTTGCTACAACATATATAGTCAAAGTGAGTGTGATAAACAGACATTGCATTTTCACCAATTAGATAAGCAGCTTGAACTTTGTGTCACTGAAAAAGTAGAAGAAATTACAAACACTGTTCCCATCACTTTTTAGCACAGGTAGTTAGATAAAATACAAACTTTATTTCCTTTCATCATTTGAACAGGGCAAAGGAGCACAAAGCACACACAAGCTGCATTCAGCAACAATATTCTTGTTTGTCTTATAAATATAAGGCAGATGCTAATTGAAAACACAAGGAAATTTGATCCTATTAAAAAGGCAGGAACCTGCATTTAGTCAATTCATCATTAAATGCTTACTACAAGGCAGTGTTGCTGATGAAATAGTGCAAGAGCACACCCTCGTGGACAAAATGCTTACAGCACCTGGTATTCCCAGGCGGTGTCCCATCCAAGTTCTAACCAGGCCCGACCCTGCTTAGCTTCCGAGATCAGACGAGACCGGGCGTACCCAGGCTGATATGGCAGTAAACGAGAAATAATCTCTTGCTACAACATAATTAGTCAAAGTGAGTCTGATAAAACAGACATTTAGTCTATTCATCATTAAATGCTTACTACAAGGCAGTGTTGCTGATGAAATAGTGCAAGAGCACACCCTCGTGGACAAAATGCTTACAGCACCTGGTATTCCCAGGCAGTCTCCCATCAAAGTACTAACCAGGCCCGACCCTGCTTAGCTTCCGAGATCAGACGAGATCGGGCGTACCCAGGCTGATATGGCCGTAAGCGAGAAACAATCTCTTGCTACAACATATATAGTCAAAGTGAGTCTGATAAAACAGAAATTTAGTAAATTCATCATTAAATGCTTACTACAAGGCAGTGTTGCTGATGAAATAGTGCAAGAGCACACCCTCGTGGACAAAATGCTTACAGCACCTGGTATTCCCAGGCGGTCTCCCATCCAAGTACTAACCAGGCCCGACCCTGCTTAGCTTCCGAGATCAGACGAGATCGGGAGTACCCAGGCTGGTATGGCCGTAAGCGAGAAACAATCTCTTGCTACAACATATATAGTCAAAGTGAGTCTGATAAAACAGACATTTAGTCAATTCATCATTAAATGCTTACTACAAGGCAGTGTTGCTGATGAAATAGTGCAAGAGCACACCCTCGTGGACAAAATGCTTACAGCACCTGGTATTCCCAGGCGGTCTCCCATCCAAGTACTAACCAGGCCCGACCCTGCTTAGCTTCCGAGATCAGACGAGATCGGGAGTACCTTTTTTTTTAAATCTTTTATTATGAAAAAACACATAATATTTACAATATTCAAACAATAATAATAAAAAGGATGAACAATTCATCCTTTTACAAAATCAAAAAAGAAAAGAAAATAAAACCAATTAAAAAACACAATCATCCACTAAAACCAATTAATAATTAAAAGCAAGTTTTCCATTTTGATCAATTTCGATAAAAGTGCTCCCCCACACAAACAGTTTTTCAAAATTACATCCTCCATATTTATATATTAGTTCAATATCTTTCTCTAAAATACTTTTAAATAAAACCTCCACACTCACAATTTTCCCTTCATAATGTCCTAAATTCCTTCTTTGTCTTACAGCGTATCTAGCATGGCTAAGAACAAAATTCATCAAATTAATATTAAAAACTTTGCTTTTTCCATTTATACCAAATAGAAACAACCTCCTCCACTCAACCCCATTTACAATATCTTCTCCCCAATGTTGTTCTAAAAGCCCCTTTATAAACTCATGAAACCCTTGTAATCTACTACATTCAATAAAAAAGTGCATAAAATTTTCCACCTCCGTACCACAAATATCACATTCTCTTTTAATGTCTCTATTTATTTGATGTAAAACCACGTTCGTAAAAATCCTATTATGTTTCAATTTAAAATCATTATCTTCACATTCTATAGAATTATATTTAACATTGACATTCTTCCATATTGATTTTACATCTATATTTACAAATACCCTAGACCACACTTTTTCTGAAGCAGGAGCTTTTATCTCTCTTAAAATACATTTTTCATAAATCTTTTTAACTTTCAAACCTGATAAAACATGTTTCTCCCCATTACTTTCATAATATAAAACCGGTAAACCCTTAGCCCTCTCAACCACCTCTGTATTTATTAAAAGCACCCATTCTTCAGGAATACACCCTAAAATTCTCTTATACATATTTTCTATTGTAGTTTTACTTATTTCATCTTCTACTTCACAAACATTATCATAGATCGCTTGTACAGTAAGAAACCCTGGAATGACCTCGTATAAAATATCCCCAATCTGTCTCATCCCAGCCCTCATAAAATATTTACAAAACAACATCTTATTATTATATTGTATCTTGGGATTTAAGAAAATTGGCTGATTTAAAATATTGTCTAAAATGGTACACTCATAATAAATATTTGGTAAAAACTCCCCCCAAGCTTCAAACACTTCTCTATAAAACAATGGTATATTACTTAACATTTCTTTTTTCATGCACATCAATAAACCATTGTCCCCCATCCTCCCAACCTCCTGCAAATACTCCTTAAAAAATCTTTTCCATCCATAATCTAGTTCACCATATAAATATTTCCGTACCATTTTAACTCTAATTGCTTTTTTCCTTACATTTAAATCCACCAACTTCAAACCCCCCTCCTCATATCCTGCAATCAATGTTTTAAAAGAAATTTTCGCTCCTTTCCCATCCCATAAAAAATCAACTAAAATCGTATTCATTTCAGATAAAACCCATTCTGGTACATCTAAAACGTTCATGACATGAATAAAAATTGACATCAGCAAGGAATTTACAACAATTACTTTCCCTTTTAATTTCAAAGCCCTCCCCCTCCACATATTTACTACCTTCCTAACTTTATTTATAACCCCACTCCATGTCAGATCCCTAGCTTCTTGTTCCTTCACCCCTAAAAACACACCTAACACCTTAAAATAATCATTTACCACCTTAAAAGGAAAAGTCCCCTCATTATTCTTCCCAACATACATTATTACTGACTTTTCCATATTCACTTTAGCTCCTGAGGCTTTCTCATATACTTTAAAACACTCCATCACCCTTTTAACACTTCCCTCATCTCTGACTGTAATTGTGGTATCGTCTGCATATTGATGAATTAAACTAAAACCTCCTTGCGGAGTCTCTACACAATTTATAAAATGATCTTTTTTAAGGTATGCCGCTAAGGGTTCTACCGATAAAACAAACAATAAAGCTGATAAAGGGCACCCCTGTCTCACTGACCTCTCAAGAATAAAAGAATCTGTTAAAACCCCATTACATTTAACCGTACTTTTAGCCTTTCTATATAATAATTTTATCCATCTTATTATACCATTTCCAAACCCATACTTTTCCAGTACCCTAAACATAAAATCATGTTCCACCCTGTCAAAAGCTTTATTAAAATCTATACTTAAAACAATCCCCCCCATCTTGTCACTATTCATTTTATTTATCACATCTCTAAGTGTAGTTATGGTATCTGCTATATCTCTTCCAGGCACACTATAATTTTGTGTAGGTGCTATAATATCATTTAAAACCATCTTCATCCTATTTGCCAGTATCTTAGCTAAAATCTTATAATCTGAGTTTAATAAACTAATTGGCCTATAATTTTCTAGTTTCAGTTTGCTCCCCTTATTTTTATATAAAATCGATATCAGCCCTGTCACCATGGAATCTGAAACAGTATCATTGTCTTCCATATATTGATATACTTCTAATAAAATAGGTGCTAAAATACTTTCATACATTTTATAAAACTCTGCAATTAGTCCATCTACTCCAGGACTTTTATTTATTTGTAAACCCTTAATTGCATCTTTCACTTCATCCATTGTTATCTTCCTATCACACATTTGCTTATCTTCAACACCAATTTGCACATCCACACTACTTAAAATCTCTTTTACACACCCCTCCTCCACCTCCCCTTTCTTAAATAAATCCTTATAAAAATTCTGTACAGTTTCTAATATTTCAACATAATCATTTACCACTTCACCCTTTACATTTTCAATCTCACTAATATATGATTTCGTCTGTTTAGTTTTTTCTAAACCAAGAAAAAACATAAAACATATTTTGCCCTACTTCTAATAATTGCACCCTTACACTTCTCTATTTCACATTTGCTCAATTTTGCTTTTAAATCTAAAAACCTTTCAATAGTATAATCAGGATCACTATCACATTTCTTCATTTCTTCATTCAATTTTGTTCTTAAATAATTTTCTGCTCTTATCATCCTACTCCTCTTCTTCCTTGCATATCTAATACTAAAAACTTTTATTTTTTCCTTAACATTTTCCCACCACTTGCACTTATCATTCCCTTTTTGCTTATCCTCCATTTCATCTTCTATCAAAGATTTAAGTTGTTTCCCGTATTCCTCATCACCTAGATACCCTGCATTCATACACCATATTCCCCCCCCTCTCCTTTCCTTATCTAACCCCACCGAAAATGTTAACCCAGCATGATCACTAAAAGTTGTAAAAATATATTTAATATCCTTCATAAAATTCCTTAACCCTTCATTTACTAAAACCAAATCTATCCGTGTCTGTTTCAATTCCCCTAAAACCACCTGCCTTCTAGAAAATTCTCTCTTATTCGGATTCTCCTCCCTCCATATATCAATTAAATTGTTTTCAACCATCATTTTCCTTAAAACCCCCCTAGATACATCACTTCTAAAAATAGCTCCCCTTGTCATATCTAGTCTATCCATTTTTACATTAAAATCCCCAACTAAAATACAGTTTCCCTTGCACCATTTCGCTAATTCTAAAAATAAATTCCTTCTCTCTATTTCATTATTCGGCGCATAAATATTTATAATCCTAAAAACCCTACTCATATACTCAAAGTCTAAAATTAAAATCCGCCCATTATTATCATTATATATCTTCTTCACATTTTCTACTACATCCTTCCTTATTAAAATTGCAACCCCACATGAATTCCCCCTACCATTGTTTACATAAATAAAATCCCTCCATATTTTCTGTACTTCTAAAACACACATATTATCCCAGTGCGTCTCTTGAATACATAAAATATCAGAATTCTTTATGTGTACTATTCTATTAAATGTTCCTATTGTTCTCAACCCATTCGCATTTATCGACATTATTGTGACCATACTAATAAATAATAAAATTATAAAATATAATTTCATTATCCTCTACCTTTTATCCAGTTTCTTTCCTCTTCCACCCTTTCTCTCCCCCCCCTCCGCTGCTTTCCTCTTCCTGTATCCTCCTCTCATTCTTTCAAACTTTTCCCCATCATCCGAGTCCGATATCTCCTCCAAGTCCATTTCATCCAGCCAACTTTTCTTCTTTACACCCTCGTCCGTTGTGCTCCCCGTGTTCATCGCCGATTCTGGAATGTTCGTTGTGCTCCCCGTGTTCTCCGCCGTTTCTGGAATGTTCATCTCCGTCTCATGTGTAGTCGTCGTTGTGCTCCCCGTGTTCATCGCCGTTTCTGGAATGTTCGTTGTGCTCCCCGCGTTCATCTCCGTCTCATATATTGTCGTCGTTGTGCTCCCCGTGTTCATACCCGTCTCTGTTATTGTCATTAATATTCACATCTCTCGCCAGTATCTTGTTGTCCTTTATCCGTATACCGTCCATTAGCCGTTCTTTACCTTTTCCGTTTCTCATCGTAATTTCATATTTCTTATCTCCTTTCATTCGGCATCCCACCACCTCTCCACACGTCTCCTTAATTGCTCGTAGTAATTCCATCGTCGTCACCTTTTCTTCTCCCACCAACTCAATTGCCACCGTGTATTCTTTTCCATATTTCATTCCTCCTTTTTCGTTTTCCTTCCGTTGCGCATTTTCGTTGTCTTTGTCCGTTCCGTTTGTCGTTGCCATGTTGTCCGTCATTGTGAATCAAAAATGAAAGCAAAAAAACCTCCCCCAGGCAGCAAAACTGCAGGGGGGGAAAACTAAACAAAACTAAAAACTATCCAAATGAAAAAACAATAAATTATATTGCAAAATCCAAAAAAGAAACGAAAATAGCTCTCGAGCAAACACTCTCAAGCAAACACTCACAGCTCAATTACTCGCACCTGTCGTCACTTCTCCAATCAAGGATTAGCGCCCCCAGGCTGGTATGGCCGTAAGCGAGAAACAATCTCTTGCTACAACATATATAGTCAAAGTGAGTCTGATAAAACAGACATTAAGTCAATTCATCATTAAATGCTTAATACAAGGCAGTGTTGCTGATGAAATAGTGCAAGAGCACACCCTCGTGGACAAAATGCTTACAGCACCTGGTATTCCCAGGGGGTCTCCCATCCAAGTACTAACCAGGCCCGACCCTGCTTCGCTTCCGAGATCAGACGAGATCGGGCGTACCGAGGCTGATATGGCCGTAAGCGAGAAACAATCTCTTGCTACAACATATATAGTCAAAGTGAGTCTGATAAAACAGACATTTAGTCAATTCATCATTAAATGCTTAATACAAGGCAGTGTTGCTGATGAAATAGTGCAAGAGCACACCCTCGTGGACAAAATG
>NC_138298.1:3725000-3740000 GCF_965601325.2 Salmo salar
AGTACTAACCAGGCCCGACCCTGCTTAGCTTCCGAGATCAGACGAGATCGGGCGTACCTTTTTTTTTTTTTTTATATTTTATTATGAGAAACAGACAATTTTACATCGTTTCAATCATAATTAAAAGGTGAACAATTCACCCTTTACAAAATCAGAAAGAAAATACAATCAATTAACAATTAAATCCAATTAATAATTAAACACAAGTTTTCCATTTGATGAAATTCGAATAAATGTACTCCCCCACACAAATTGCTTTTCAAAGTTGCATCCACCATATCTATGTATTATCTCTATATTTTTCTCCAACATACTCTTAAAAAGTACCTCCACACTCACACATTTTCCTTCATAATGACCCAAGTTCCTTCTTAATCTTACAGCATATCGAGCATGACTTAAAACATAATTAACCAAATTAAAGTTCAAAACTTTACTTTTCCCATTTATACCAAAAAGAAAAAATCTCCTCCATTCCACCCCATTAAAAATCTCCTCCCCCCAATGTTTTACTAAAAGCTCCTTTAGAAATTCATGAAACCCTCTTAATCTACTACATTCAATGAAAAAGTGCAAAAAGTTTTCCACCCCTATATGACAAATGTCACATTCTCTCTTAATATTTCTGTTGATTTGATGTAGAACCACATTAGTAAAAATCCTATTATGTTTTATTTTAAAATCATTATCTTCACATTCTATGGAATTCCATTTTACATTAACATTCTTCCATATTGATTTCACATCCAAATCTACAAAGACCTCCGACCACACTTTCTCTGAAGCAGGAACTTTTATCTCTTTTAAAATACATTTACTATAGACTGTTTTAACTTTCAAGCCTGACAAATCATGTTTCACTCCATTTTTTTCATAAAATAAAACCGGTAAACCCCTAGCTCTCTTAACCACCTCTGTATTTATTAAAACCACCCACTCCTCCGGAATACACCCCAGAATTCTCTTATACATATTTTCTACTGTAGTTTTGCTTATGTCATCATCTACCTCAATTACATTGTCATAAATAGCGTGTACCGGTAGAAACCCCGGAATGACCTCATATAGAATATCACCAATCTGTCTCATCCCAGCTCTCATAAAATATTTACAATACAACATTGCATTATTATACTTGATCTTTGGATTCAAAAAGATTGGCTGGTTTAAAATATTTTCCAAAATGTTACATTCATAGGAAATGTGTGGTAAAAAGTGTCCCCAAGCCTCAAAAACTTCCTTATAAAACAAAGGTATTTTTCCCAACATTTCTTGTTTTACACACATTAATAAACCATTATCCCCGATCCTCCCAACCTCCTGCAAATACTCTGTAAAAAACTTTTTCCACCCGTAATCTAATTCTCCATATAAATACTTCCGAACCATTTTCACTCTTATCGCTATTTTCCTCACCTTTAGATCCACTAACTTCAAGCCCCCCTCCTCATAACCTGCAATCAATGTTTTAAAAGCGATTTTCACCCCCTTCCCATCCCATAAAAAATCAACTAAAATCTTATTCATTTCAGTTAAAACCCATTCTGGCACATCTAGTACATTCATGACATGAACAAAAATTGACATCAGTAAAGAATTTATAACAATAACCTTCCCCTTTAATTTTAACAACCTCCCCTTCCACATATTTACAACCTTCCTGACTTTATTTATCACCCCACTCCATGTCAAATCTCTAGCTTCCTTTTCTTTTACTCCTATAAAAACTCCTAACACCTTAAAATAATCTTTGACCTCTTTAAAAGGAAAATTCCCCTCATTTACTTTCCCAATATACATTACAACAGACTTTTCCATATTAACTTTTGCTCCTGATGCTCTTCCATATACTTTAAAACCTTCTATTACCCTTTTTACACTATCCTCATCTCTAACTGTTATAGTTGTGTCATCTGCATATTGGTGAATCAAACTTGAACCCTTCTGTGGAGTCTGTACACAATTAATAAAATTATCCTTCTTAAGAAAAGCCGCTAAAGGTTCAGCTGATAAAACATAAAGTAAAGCAGATAAAGGACATCCCTGTCTCACAGATCTCTCCAGGGTAAAAGAATCAGTTAAAACCCCATTGCATTTCACCCTACTTTTTGCATTTCTATATAATAATTTAATCCACCTTATTATTTTATTACCAAAACCAAATCTTTCCAAGGCCCTAAACATAAAATCATGTTCTACCCTATCAAAAGCCTTATTTAAATCTATGCTTAAAACAATACCCCCTATCTTATCCCCATTCATTTTGTGTATCACGTCTCTAATTGTATTAATTGTGTCAGCTATATCTCTCCCAGGAACACTATAATTCTGTGTTGGTGCAATAATATCATGTAAAACTCTCTTCATCCTATTCGCTAAGATTTTGGCTAAAATCTTGTAATCCACATTTAATAAACTAATAGGCCTATAATTCTCCAATTTTACCTTACTCCCTTTGTTTTTATATAAAATAGTTATCATTCCTGTCACCATTGATTCTGATACACAATCCTTCTCCTCCATATAGTGATAAACCTCCAATAAAATAGGTGCTAAAAGCCTTTCATAAATTTTATAAAACTCTGCAATGATACCATCTACTCCAGGGCTCTTATTCAACTGTAAACCTTTTATCGCATCCGTAACTTCATTTACTGTAATCTTCCCATCACACATCAACTTATCCTCTCCATTAATTTTCACCTCCACACTACCTAAAATCTCCTGTACACACCCCTCATCCACCTCCCCTTTTTTAAATAAGTCCTTATAAAAATTCTGCACTGTCTCTAAAATCTCTACATAATCATCTACTACTTCCCCCTTCACATTTTCAATCTGTCTAAGATATGTTCTTCTTTGAGTACTCTTCTCTAATCCAAGAAAAAAGGAGGTGCATTTCTCCCCCTCCAAAAAATACTTTGCTTTGCTTCTTATAATAGCCCCCTTACACCTATCCATGTCATATTTACTCAATTTTGCTTTCAACTCTAAAAACTTTTCTATATTATAATTAGGTTCACTGTCACATTTGCCCATTTCTTCATCCAATTTTGCTCTCAACTCATTTTCTTTTCTTTTCATCCTGCCTCTCTTTTTCCTTGCATATCTTGTACTAAACACTTTTATTTTTTCCTTAACCTTGTCCCACCATAAACACTTATCATCCCCTTTCTGCTTATCTTCCATTTCACATGTTATCAAAGATTTCAGTTGTTTACAATAATCCTCATCCCCTAAATAACTCGCATTCATACACCACGTACCACCTCCTATTCTTTCCTTGTCTAAACCCACCGAGAAACTTAAACATGCATGATCACTGAAAGTTGTAAAAACATACTTAACATCTTTGATAAAATCCCTTAAACTTTCTTTAACTAAAATCAAATCTATTCTAGTTTGTTTTAATTCCCCTAAAACCACCTGCCTTCTCGAAAATTCTCGTTTATCGGGATTGTCATCTCTCCATATGTCAATAAGTTTTTTCTCAAACATCATTTTCTTTAAAACCCCTCTAGATGCATCATTTCTAAAAGCTGCTCCCCTTGTCATATCTAATCTGTCCAATTTCACATTAAAATCCCCCACCACAATACAATTTCCCACACTCCATCGTCCCACTTCAATAAATAAAACCTTGCGCTCTATTTCGTTATTTGGCGCATAAACATTTATAATTCTAAACTTCATATCCATATACTCAAAATCTAAAACTAAAATCCTCCCATTATTATCATCATGTACATGTACCACTTTGTCCACCACATCCTTCCTCAATAAAATAGCAACCCCACTAGAATTCCCTCTACCATTATTAACAAAAATAAAATCCCTCCATATTTGTTTTACTTTCAATACACAATCATTGTCCCAATGCGTCTCTTGTAGACATAAGATATCCACATTTTCCATTTGCACTATATTTTGAAATTTATCCATTGTCCTTAACCCATTTACATTTAAGGACACAAAATTTACCATTTCAAAAAGTAATAAAATGAAAAAGTATACCTTCATTGTCCTCTACCTTTTGTCCTGTTTCTTTCCTCCTCCATCCTTCTTCTCTCCCCCCGTCATCTTCCTCTTCCTGTATCTTTCCCTTAGTCTTTCTATCTTTTCCCCATCTTCCGTATCAGATATTTCCTCCAAGTCCATATCGTCCAACCAACTCAATTTATTTCCTCCCACACCCGAAGTGCTCCCCGTATCTCTCTCCGTCTCTGGTACTGTCGTCAAAATCAAACTCCCCTCCATATCTTCACCCCCCGATGTACTCGCAAGGGCTGAGCCTTCCCCCAAAATCTGTGCGTCCCCAGTGCCTCCACCCAGCTCGATCTCCCCCTCCTCCTGGAAACTCCCTCTTCTCATCTCTGAACCCATGCTGCTCCCTGTTTCGTCCGTCTTCTGCTCCATCTTCTGCATCTCTCCACTTTCCTCCACGTTCTCTTTCCCATCCTCTTCTTCTCCTCGCGATGCTTCATCAGCTTCCATAAAGAGGTCCTGGCTCTCCTCCTCATTTGCAACCTCTCCACAGTTGCACTCGTCAGTTCTCTTCCGACATCCTGCGCAAACGGCCCTCTCTCTCGCTCCAGCACATTCCCTCGCATAGTGTCCCTGGTTTCCGCACTTAAAACATCTAAAGTCAGGGCAGTCCTTTAAAATATGTCCAGGTTGGATACACAAGCGGCATACCCTAACCTGCTTGTCATGTATCACCCTGAAATATTCGCCACCCTCCAATGTCTCAAACTTAGTGGAATACGGCAAAGACTGCACGGTGTCTGTGAACTTGACCTTACAGTATCTCGTCCCATCTACGATTTCCGTCCCCGGCCACACTCTCCTTCTGATTTCCGAGACGGCCGCTACACCCCAGCTCCGCAATTTGTCTACTATAGCTCCGTCCTCTATATAGACTGGCAAATTCATGAACGAGACTATGAGTTCGTTTGCCATCACGTCTCTTGCCATTACCTTCGTATTCTTGATCTTGAACCCATCCATTAAACGCTCTTTTCCTTTTGCATCCCGCATCGTGACTTCATATTTCCTTTCTCCTTTAATTCTGCACCCCACCAACTCTCCGCACACATCTTTAATTGATCTTAGTAATTCCATCGTCGTTATCTTGTCTTCTCCTATCAATTCCACCACCACCGTTCGTTCCTTGCCGTATTTTAAGCCACCTTCAGGTCCAAATTTTGTCCTTTGCGCATTGCCTTTGTCTTTATCCGTTCCATTATTCGTTGCCATGTTGTCCGTCATTAAGAAATCAGAAAAAGTCTCAAAAACTCACCCCCAAGCAGCAGAACTGCAAGGGGGGAAAAAACTCACTAAACTTAAACTTATTTGAATTCAAAATCAGATATTATCCGTCAAAAAACTAAGAATATCAAACAAATAGCTCTCGAGCAAACACTCACTTACAGCGTAATTACCTGCACCTGTCTTACTCACCGGAAGGCGTATTCAGGCTGGTATGGCCGTAAGCGAGAAACAATCTCTTGCTACAACATATATAGTCAAAGTGAGTGTGATAAAACAGACATTAAGTCAATTCATCATTAAATGCTTAATACAAGGCAGTGTTGCTGATGAAATAGTGCAAGAGCACACCCTCGTGGACAAAATGCTTACAGCACCTGGTATTCCCAGGGGGTCTCCCATCCAAGTACTAACCAGGCCCGACCCTGCTTCGCTTCCGAGATCAGACGAGATCGGGCGTACCGAGGCTGATATGGCCGTAAGCGAGAAACAATCTCTTGCTACAACATATATAGTCAAAGTGAGTCTGATAAAACAGACATTTAGTCAATTCATCATTAAATGCTTAATACAAGGCAGTGTTGCTGATGAAATAGTGCAAGAGCACACCCTCGTGGACAAAATGCTTACAGCACCTGGTATTCCCAGGCGGTCTCCCATCCAAGTACTAACCAAGACCGACCCTGCTTAGCTTCCGAGATCAGACGAGATCGGGCGTACCCAGGCTGGTATGGCCGTAAGCGAGAAACAATCTATTGCTACAACATATATAGTCAAAATGAGTCTGATAAACAGACATTGCATTTTCACCAATTAGATAAGCAGCTTGAACTTTGTGTCACTGAAAAAGTAGAAGAAATTACAAACACTGTTCCCATCACTTTTTAGTACAGTTAGTTGGATAAAATACCAACTTTATTTCCTTTCATCATTTGAACAGGGCAAAGGAGCACAAAGCACACACAAGCTGCATTCAGCAACAATATTCTTGTTTGTCTTATAAATACAAGGCAGATGCTAATTGAAAACACAAGGAAATTTGATCCTATTAAAAAGGCAGGAAGCTGCATTTAGTCAATTCATCATTAAATGCTTACTACAAGGCAGTGTTGCTGATGAAATAGTGCAAGAGCACACCCTCGTGGACAAAATGCTTACAGCACCTGGTATTCCCAGGCGGTCTCCCATCCAAGTACTAACCAGGCCCGACCCTGCTTAGCTTCCTAGATCAGACGAGATCGGGCGTACCCAGGCTGATATGGCCGTAAGCGAGAAACAATCTCTTGCTACAACATATATAGTCAAAGTGAGTCTGATAAAACAGACATTTAGTCAATTCATCATTAAATGCTTAATACAAGGCAGTGTTGCTGATGAAATAGTGCAAGAGCACACCCTCGTGGACAAAATGCTTACAGCACCTGGTATTCCAGGCGGTCTCCCATCCAAGTACGAACCAGGCCCGACCCTGCTTAGCTTCCGAGATCAGACGAGATCGGGCGTACCTTTTTTTTTTTTTTATCTTTTATTATGAAAAAAACACATAATATTTACAATATTCAAACAATAATAATAAAAAGGATGAACAATTCATCCTTTTACAAAATCAAAAAAGAAAAGAAAATAAAACCAATTAAAAAACACAATCATCCACTAAAACCAATTAATAATTAAAAGCAAGTTTTCCATTTTGATCAATTTCGATAAAAGTGCTCCCCCACACAAACAGTTTTTCAAAATTACATCCTCCATATTTATATATTAGTTCAATATCTTTCTCTAAAATACTTTTAAATAAAACCTCCACACTCACAATTTTCCCTTCATAATGTCCTAAATTCCTTCTTTGTCTTACAGCGTATCTAGCATGGCTAAGAACAAAATTCATCAAATTAATATTAAAAACTTTGCTTTTTCCATTTATACCAAATAGAAACAACCTCCTCCACTCAACCCCATTTACAATATCTTCTCCCCAATGTTGTTCTAAAAGCCCCCTTATAAACTCATGAAACCCTTGTAATCTACTACATTCAATAAAAAAGTGCATAAAATGTTCCACCTCCGTACCACAAATATCACATTCTCTTTTAATGTCTCTATTTATTTGATGTAAAACCACGTTCGTAAAAATCCTATTATGTTTCAATTTAAAATCATTATCTTCACA
This sequence comes from Salmo salar, assembly GCF_965601325.2. Lineage (NCBI taxonomy): Eukaryota > Metazoa > Chordata > Actinopteri > Salmoniformes > Salmonidae > Salmo > Salmo salar. The sequence continues at coordinate 3,732,439 of NC_138298.1, forward strand.
TTCTATAGAATTATATTTTACATTGACATTCTTCCATATTGATTTTACATCTATATTTACAAATACCCTAGACCACACTTTTTCTGAAGCAGGAGCTTTTATCTCTCTTAAAATACATTTTTCATAAATCTTTTTAACTTTCGAACCTGATAAAACATGTTTCTCCCCATTACTTTCATAATATAAAACCGGTAAACCCTTAGCTCTCTCAACCACCTCTGTATTTATTAAAAGCACCCATTCTTCAGGAATACACCCTAAAATTCTCTTATACATATTTTCTACTGTAGTTTTGCTTATTTCATCTTCCACTTCACAAACATTATCATAAATCGCTTGTACAGGAAGAAAACCTGGAATGACCTCATATAAAATATCCCCAATCTGTCTCATCCCAGCCCTCATAAAATATTTACAAAACAACATCTTATTATTATATTGTATCTTGGGATTTAAGAAAATTGGCTGATTTAAAATATTGTCTAAAATGGTACACTCATAATAAATATTTGGTAAAAACTCCCCCCAAGCCTCAAACACTTCTCTATAAAACAATGGTATATTAGCTAACATTTCTTTTCTCATACACATTAATAAACCATTTTCCCCCATCCTCCCAACCTCCTGCAAATACTCTTTAAAAAATCTTTTCCATCCATAATCTAGTTCACCATATAAATATTTTCGTACCATTTTAACTCTAATTGCTTTTTTCCTTACATTTAAATCCACCAACTTCAAACCCCCCTCCTCATAACCTGCAATCAATGTTTTAAAAGAAATTTTCGCACCTTTCCCATCCCATAAAAATTCAACTAAAATCGTATTCATTTCAGATAAAACCCATTCTGGTACATCTAAAACGTTCATGACATGAATAAAAATTGACATCAGCAAGGAATTTACAACAATTACTTTCCCTTTTAATTTCAAAGCCCTCCCCCTCCACATATTTACTACCTTCCTAACTTTGTTTATAACCCCACTCCATGTCAGATCCCTAGCTTCTTGTTCCTTCACCCCTAAAAACACACCTAACACCTTAAAATAATCATTTACCACCTTAAAAGGAAAATTCCCCTCATTATTCTTCCCAACATACATTATTACTGACTTCTCCATATTCACTTTAGCTCCTGAGGCTTTCTCATATATTTTAAAACACTCCATCACCCTTTTAACACTTCCCTCATCTCTGACTGTAATTGTGGTATCGTCTGCATATTGATGAATTAAACTAAAACCTCCTTGCGGAGTCTCTACACAATTTATAAAATGATCTTTTTTAAGGTATGCCGCTAAGGGTTCTACCGATAAAACAAACAATAAAGCTGATAAAGGGCACCCCTGTCTCACTGACCTCTCAAGAATAAAAGATTCTGTTAAAACCCCATTACATTTAACCCTACTTTTAGCCTTTCTATATAATAATTTTATCCATCTTATTATACCATTTCCAAACCCATACTTTTCCAGTACCCTAAACATAAAATCATGTTCCACCCTGTCAAAAGCTTTATTAAAATCTATACTTAAAACAATCCCCCCCATCTTATCGCTATTCATTTTATTTATCACATCTCTAAGTGTAGTTATGGTATCTGCTATATCTCTTCCAGGCACACTATAATTTTGTGTAGGTGCTATAATATCATTTAAAACCATCTTCATCCTATTTGCCAGTATCTTAGCTAAAATTTTATAATCTGAGTTTAATAAACTAATTGGCCTATCATTTTCTAGTTTCAGTTTGCTCCCCTTATTTTTATATAAAATCGATATCAGCCCTGTCACCATGGAATCTGAAACAGTATTATTGTCTTCCATATATTGATATACTTCTAATAAAATAGGTGCTAAAATACTTTCATACATTTTATAAAACTCTGCAATTAGTCCATCTACTCCAGGACTTTTATTTATTTGTAAACCCTTAATTGCATCTTTCACTTCATCCATTGTTATCTTCCTATCACACATTTGCTTATCCTCAACACCAATTTGCACATCCACACTACTTAAAATCTCTTTTACACACCCCTCATCCACCTCCCCTTTCTTAAATAAATCCTTATAAAAATTCTGTACTGTTTCTAATATCTCAACATAATCATTTACCACTTCACCCTTTACATTTTCAATCTGACCAATATATGATTTCATCTGTTTAGTTTTCTCTAAACCAAGAAAAAACGACGTACATTTCTCCCCTTCTAAAACATATTTTGCCCTACTTCTTATAATTGCACCCTTACACTTATCTATTTCACATTTGCTCAATTTTTCTTTTAAATCTAAAAACTTTTCAATAGTATAATCAGGATCACTATCACATTTCTTCATTTCTTCATTCAATTTTGTTCTTAAATAATTTTCTGCTCTTGTCATCCTACTCCTCTGCTTCCTTGCATATCTAATACTAAAAACTTTTATTTTTTCCTTAACATTTTCCCACCACTTGCACTTATCATTCCCTTTTTGCTTATCCTCCATTTCATCTTCTATCAAAGATTTAAGTTGTTTCCCGTATTCCTCATCACCTAGATACCCTGCATTCATACACCATATTCCCCCCCTTTCCTTTCCTTATCTAACCCCACCGAAAATGTTAACCCAGCATGATCACTAAAAGTTGTAAAAATATATTTAATATCCTTCATAAAATTCCTTAACCCTTCATTTACTAAAACCAAATCTATCCGTGTCTGTTTCAATTCCCCTAAAACCACCTGCCTTCTAGAAAATTCTCTCTTATTAGGATTCTCCTCCCTCCATATATCAATTAAATTGTTTTCAACCATCATTTTCCTTAAAACCCCCCTAGATACATCACTTCTAAAAATAGCTCCCCTTGTCATATCTAGTCTATCCATTTTTACATTAAAATCCCCAACTAAAATACAGTTTCCCTTGCACCATTTCGCTAATTCTAAAAATAAATTCCTTCTCTCTATTTCATTATTCGGCGCATAAATATTTATAATCCTAAAAACCCTACTCATATACTCAAAGTCTAAAATTAAAATCCTCCCATTATTATCATTATATATCTTCTTCACATTTTCTACTACATCCTTCCTTATTAAAATTGCAACCCCACATGAATTCCCCCTACCATTGTTTACATAAATAAAATCCCTCCATATTTTCTGTACATCTAAAACACACATATTATCCCAGTGCGTCTCTTGAATACATAAAATATCAGAATTCTTTATGTGTACTATTCTATTAAATTTTCCTATTGTTCTCAACCCATTCGCATTTATCGACATTATTGTGACCATACTAATAAATAATAAAATTATAAAATATAATTTCATTATCCTCTACCTTTTATCCAGTTTCTTTCCTCTTCCACCCTTTCTCTCCCCCCCCTCCGCTGCTTTCCTCTTCCTGTATCCTCCTCTCATTCTTTCAAACTTTTCCCCATCATCCGAGTCCGATATCTCCTCCAAGTCCATTTCATCCAGCCAACTTTTCTTCTTTACACCCTCGTCCGTTGTGCTCCCCGTGTTCATCGCCGATTCTGGAATGTTCGTTGTGCTCCCCGTGTTCTCCGCCGTTTCTGGAATGTTCATCTCCGTCTCATGTGTAGTCGTCGTTGTGCTCCCCGTGTTCATCGCCGTTTCTGGAATGTTCGTTGTGCTCCCCGTGTTCATCTCCGTCTCATATATTGTCGTCGTTGTGCTCCCTGTGTTCATACCCGTCTCTGTTATTGTCATTAAACTTAAAACCCTCTCCATTTCTTCACCCCCCGAGTTACTTGTTTGTGCTGTGCTTTCCCCTAAAACCTGTGAGTCCCCCGAGCTTCCCCCCAGTCCACTCCCCCCCTCCTCCTGAAAACTCCATCTTCTTATTTCTGAATCCATGCTGCTCCCAATTTCGTTAATCTTCTGGTCTTCCTTCTTCTCCCTTCTTCCTTCCTCCGTCTCTCCACCTTCCACCACATCATCTCCTCCATCTTCTTCTCCTTCTTCCGACAATACAACTGCTTCCTCGAATAGTACTTGACTCCCCTCTTCAGTCATAACTTCTCCACAGTTGCATTCCGCCAATCTCTTTCTGCATCTACCACAAACATTCCTTTCCTTCTCTCCGACACACTCTCTCGCATAATGGCCTTGATTGCCGCACTTGAAACACTTGAATTCAGGGCAATCTTTAACTATGTGCCCAGGTTGTATGCACAATCGACAAACTCTGACCTGCTTGTCATGGATCACCCTGAAGTATTCAGCTCCTTCCAGCGTCTCAATTTTTGTGGAATATGGCAATGATGTGACTTTTTCTGTAAATTTAACTTTACAGAACCTTGTTCCGTCAACCACCTCCGTTCCAGGCCAAACTCTCCTCCTTATCTCCGATACGGCCGTTACTCCCCAGCTTCTCAACTTGTCCAGTATCACTTTATCTTCTATATATACCGGTAGATTCATAAAAGACACCACCAATTCATTAATATTCACATCTCTCGCCAGTATCTTGTTGTCCTTTCTCCGTATACCGTCCATTAGCCGTTCTTTACCTTTTCCGTTTCTCATCGTAATTTCATATTTCTTATCTCCTTTCATTCGGCATCCCACCACCTCTCCACACGTCTCCTTAATTGCTCGTAGTAATTCCATCGTCGTCACCTTTTCTTCTCCCACCAACTCAATTGCCACCGTGTATTCTTTTTCATATTTCATTCCTCCTTTTTCGTTTTCCTTCCGTTGCGCATTTTCGTTGTCTTTGTCCGTTCCGTTTGTCGTTGCCATGTTGTCCGTCATTGTGAATCAAAAATGAAAGCGAAAAAACCTCCCCCAGGCAGCAAAACTGCAGGGGGGGAAAACTAAACAAAACTAAAAACTATCCAAATGAAAAAACAATAAATTATATTGCAAAATCCAAAAAAGAAACGAAAATAGCTCTCGAGCAAACACTCTCAAGCAAACACTCACAGCTCAATTACTCGCACCTGTCGTCACTTCTCCAATCAAGGATTAGCGCCCCCAGGCTGATATGGCCGTAAGCGAGAAACAATCTCTTGCTACAACATATATAGTCAAAGTGAGTCTGATAAAACAGACATTTAGTCAATTCATCATTAAATGCTTAATACAAGGCAGTGTTGCTGATGAAATAGTGCAAGAGCACACCCTCGTGGACAAAATGCTTACAGCACCTGGTATTCCAGGCGGTCTCCCATCCAAGTACGAACCAGGCCCGACCCTGCTTAGCTTCCGAGATCAGACGAGATCGGGCGTACCCAGGCTGATATGGCCGTAAGCGAGAAACAATCTCTTGCTACAACATATATAGTCAAAGTGAGTCTGATAAAACAGACATTTAGTCAATTCATCATTAAATGCTTAATACAAGGCAGTGTTGCTGATGAAATAGTGCAAGAGCACACCCTCGTGGACAAAATGCTTACAGCACCTGGTATTCCCAGGCGGTCTCCCATCCAAGTACTAACCAGGCCCGACCCTGCTTAGCTTCCGAGATCAGACGAGACCGGGCGTACCCAGGCTGATATGGCCGTAAGCGAGAAACAATCTCTTGCTACAACATATATAGTCAAAGTGAGTCTGATAAAACAGACATTTAGTCAATTCATCATTAAATGCTTAATACAAGGCAGTGTTGCTGATGAAATAGTGCAAGAGCACACCCTCGTGGACAAAATGCTTACAGCACCTGGTATTCCCAGGCGGTCTCCCATCCAAGTACTAACCAGGCCCAACCCTGCTTAGCTTCCGAGATGAGACGAGATCGGGCGTACCCAGGCTGGTATGGCCGTAAGCGAGAAACAATGTCTTGCTACAACATATATAGTCAAAGTGAGTCTGATAAAACAGATATTTAGTCAATTCATCATTAAATGCTTACTACAAGGCAGTGTTGCTGATGAAATAGTGCAAGAGCACACCCTCGTGGACAAAATGCTTACAGCACCTGGTATTCCCAGGCGGTCTCCCATCCAAGTACTAACCAGGCCCGACCCTGCTTAGCTTCCGAGATCAGACGAGATCGGGAGTACCCAGGCTGATATGGCCGTAAGCGAGAAACAATCTCTTGCTACAACATATATAGTCAAAGTGAGTCTGATAAAACAGACATTTAGTCAATTCATCATTAAATGCTTACTACAAGGCAGTGTTGCTGATGAAATAGTGCAAGAGCACACCCTCGTGGACAAAATGTTTACAGCACCTGGTATTCCCAGGCGGTCTCCCATCCAAGTACTAACCAGGCCCGACCCTGCTTAGCTTCCGAGATCAGACGAGGTCGTGCGTACCCAGGCTGTTATAACCGTAAGCGAGAAACAGTCTCTTGCTACAACATATATAGTCAAAGTGAGTCTGATAAAACTGACATTTAGTCAATTCATCATTAAATGCTTACTACAAGGCAGTGTTGCTGATGAAATAGTGCAAGAGCACACCCTCGTGGACAAAATGCTTACAGCACCTGGTATTCCCAGGCGGTCTCCCATCCAAGTACTAACCAGGCCCGACCCTGCTTAGCTTCCGAGATCAGACGAGATCGGGAGTACCCAGGCTGATATGGCCGTAAGCGAGAAACAATCTCTTGCTACAACATATATAGTCAAAGTGAGTCTGATAAAACAGACATTTAGTCAATTCATCATTAAATGCTTACTACAAGGCAGTGTTGCTGATGAAATAGTGCAAGAGCACACCCTCGTGGACAAAATGTTTACAGCACCTGGTATTCCCAGGCGGTCTCCCATCCAAGTACTAACCAGGCCCGACCCTGCTTAGCTTCCGAGATCAGACGAGGTCGTGCGTACCCAGGCTGTTATAACCGTAAGCGAGAAACAGTCTCTTGCTACAACATATATAGTCAAAGTGAGTCTGATAAAACTGACATTTAGTCAAGTCATCATTAAATGCTTACTACAAGGCAGTGTTGCTGATGAAATAGTGCAAGAGCACACCCTCGTGGACAAAATGCTTACAGCACCTGGTATTCCCAGGCGTTCTACCATCCAAGTACTAACCAGGCCCGACCCTGCTTAGCTTCCGAGATCAGACGAGATCGGGCGTACCCAGGCTGATATGGCCGTAAGCGAGAAACAATCTCTTGCTACAACATATATAGTCAAAATGAGTCTGATAAACAGACATTGCATTTTCACAAATTAGATAAGCAGCTTGAACTTTGTGTCACTGAAAAAGTAGAAGAAATTATAAACACTGTTCCCATCACTTTTTAGCACAGGTAGTTGGATAAAATACAAACTTTATTTCCTTTCATCATTTGAACAGGGCAAAGGAGCATAAAGCACACACAAGCTGCATTCAGCAACAATATTCTTGTTTGTCTTATAAATACAAGGCAGATGCTAATTGAAAACACAAGGAAATTTGATCCTATTAAAAAGGCAGGAAGCTGCATTTAGTCAATTCATCATTAAATGCTTACTACAAGGCAGTGTTGCTGATGAAATAGTGCAAGAGCACACCCTCGTGGACAAAGTGCTTACAGCACCTGGTATTCCCAGGCGGTCTCCCATCCAAGTACTAACCAGGCCCAACCCTGCTTAGCTTCCG
>NC_138298.1:3767500-3770000 GCF_965601325.2 Salmo salar
TCAATTCATCATTAAATGCTTACTACAAGGCAGTGTTGCTGATGAAATAGTGCAAGAGCACACCCTCGTGGACAAAATGCTTACAGCACCTGGTATTCCCAGGCGGTCTCCCATCCAAGTACTAACCAGGCACAAGCCTGCTTAGCTTCCGAGATCAGACGAGATCAGGAGTACCCAGGCTGGTATGGCCGTAAGCGAGAAACAATCTCTTGCTACAACATATATAGTCAAAGTGAGTCTGATAAAACAGACATTTAGTCAATTCATCATTAAATGCTTACTACAAGGCAGTGTTGCTGATGAAATAGTGCAAGAGCACACCCTCGTGGACAAAATGCTTACAGCACCTGGTATTCCCAGGCGGTCTCCCATCCAAGTACTAACCAGGCCCAACCCTGCTTAGCTTCCGAGATCAGACGAGATCAGGAGTACCCAGGCTGATATGGCCGTAAGCGAGAAACAATCTCTTGCTACAACATATATAGTCAAAGTGAGTCTGATAAAACAGACATTTAGTCAATTCATCATTAAATGCTTACTACAAGGCAGTGTTGCTGATGAAATAGTGCAAGAGCACACCCTCGTGGACAAAATGCTTACAGCACCTGGTATTCCCAGGTGGTCTCCCAACCAAGTACTAACCAGGCCCGACCCTGCTTAGCTTCCGAGATCAGACGAGATCGGGAGTACCCAGGCTGATATGGCCGTAAGCGAGAAACAATCTCTTGCTACAACATATATAGTCAAAGTGAGTCTGATAAAACAGACATTTAGTCAATTCATCATTAAATGCTTACTACAAGGCAGTGTTGCTGATGTAGTGCAAGAGCACACCCTCGTGGACAAAATGCTTACAGCACCTGGTATTCCCAGGCGGTCTCCCATCCAAATACTAACCAGGCCAGACCCTGCTTAGCTTCCGAGATCAGACGAGATCGTGCGTACCCAGGCTGGTATGGCCGTAAGCGAGAAAAAATCTCTTGCTACAACATATATAGTCAAAATGAGTCTGATAAACAGACATTGCATTTTCACAAATTAGATAAGCAGCTTGAACTTTGTGTCACTGAAAAAGTAGAAGAAATTATAAACACTGTTCCCATCACTTTTTAGGACAGGTAGTTGGATAAAATACAAACTTTATTTCCTTTCATCATTTGAACAGGGCAAAGGAGCATAAAGCACACACAAGCTGCATTCAGCAACAATATTCTTGTTTGTCTTATAAATACAAGGCAGATGCTAATTGAAAACACAAGGAAATTTGATCCTATTAAAAAGGCAGGAAGCTATATTTAGTCAATTCATCATTAAATGCTTACTACAAGGCAGTGTTGCTGATGAAATAGTGCAAGAGCACACCCTCGTGGACAAAATGCTTACAGCACCTGGTATTCCCAGGTGGTCTCCCAACCAAGTACTAACCAGGCCCGACCCTGCTTAGCTTCCGAGATCAGACGAGATCGGGAGTACCCAGGCTGATATGGCCGTAAGCGAGAAACAATCTCTTGCTACAACATATATAGTCAAAGTGAGTCTGATAAAACAGACATTTAGTCAATTCATCATTAAATGCTTACTACAAGGCAGTGTTGCTGATGTAGTGCAAGAGCACACCCTCGTGGACAAAATGCTTACAGCACCTGGTATTCCCAGGCGGTCTCCCATCCAAATACTAACCAGGCCAGACCCTGCTTAGCTTCCGAGATCAGACGAGATCGTGCGTACCCAGGCTGGTATGGCCGTAAGCGAGAAAAAATCTCTTGCTACAACATATATAGTCAAAATGAGTCTGATAAACAGACATTGCATTTTCACAAATTAGATAAGCAGCTTGAACTTTGTGTCACTGAAAAAGTAGAAGAAATTATAAACACTGTTCCCATCACTTTTTAGGACAGGTAGTTGGATAAAATACAAACTTTATTTCCTTTCATCATTTGAACAGGGCAAAGGAGCATAAAGCACACACAAGCTGCATTCAGCAACAATATTCTTGTTTGTCTTATAAATACAAGGCAGATGCTAATTGAAAACACAAGGAAATTTGATCCTATTAAAAAGGCAGGAAGCTATATTTAGTCAATTCATCATTAAATGCTTACTACAAGGCAGTGTTGCTGATGAAATAGTGCAAGAGCACACCCTCGTGGACAAAATGCTTACAGCACCTGGTATTCCCAGGCGGTCTCCCATCCAAGTACTAACCAGGCACAAGCCTGCTTAGCTTCCGAGATCAGACGAGATCAGGAGTACCCAGGCTGATATGGCCGTAAGCGAGAAACAATCTCTTGCTACAACATATATAGTCAAAGTGAGTCTGATAAAACAGACATTTAGTCAATTCATCATTAAATGCTTACTACAAGGCAGTGTTGCTGATGAAATAGTGCAAGAGCACACCCTCGTGGACAAAATGCTTACAGCACCTGGTATTCCCAGGTGGTCTCCCAACCAAGTACTAACCAGGCCCGACCCTGCTTAGCTTCCGAGATCAGAC
>NC_138298.1:3782500-3792500 GCF_965601325.2 Salmo salar
AGGCCCAACCCTGCTTAGCTTCCGAGATCAGACGAGATCGGGAGTACCCAGGCTGGTATGGCCGTAAGCTAGAAACAATCTCTTGCTACAACATATATAGTCAAAGTGAGTGTGATAAACAGACATTGCATTTTCACCAATTAGATAAGCAGCTTGAACTTTGTGTCACTGAAAAAGTAGAAGAAATTACAAACACTGTTCCCATCACTTTTTAGCACAGGTAGTTGGATAAAATACAAACTTTATTTCCTTTCATCATTTGAACAGGGCAAAGGAGCACAAAGCACACACAAGCTGCATTCAGCAACAATATTCTTGTTTGTCTTATAAATACAAGGCAGATGCTAATTGAAAACACAAGGAAATTTGATCCTATTAAAAATGCAGGAAGCTGCATTTAGTCAATTCATCATTAAATGCTTACTACAAGGCAGAGTTGCTGATGAAATAGTGCAAGAGCACACCCTCGTGGACGAAATGCTTACAGCACCTGGTATTCCCAGGCGGTCTCCCATCCAAGTACTAACCAGGCCCGACCCTGCTTAGCTTCCGAGCTCAGACAAGATCGGGTGTACCCAGGCTGATATGGCCGTAAGCGAGAAACAATCTCTTGCTACAACATATATAGTCAAAGTGAGTCTGATAAAACAGACATTTAGTCAATTCATCATTAAATGCTTACTACAAGGCAGTGTTGCTGATGAAATAGTGCAAGAGCACACCCTCGTGGACAAAATGCTTACAGCACCTGGTATTCCCAGGCGGTCTCCCATCCAAGTACTAACCAGGCCCGACCCTGCTTAGATTCCGAGATCAGACGAGATCGGGCGTACCCAGGCTGATATGGCCGTAAGCTAGAAACAATCTCTTGCTACAACATATATAGTCAAAGTGAGTCTGATAAAACAGACATTTAGTCAATTCATCATTAAATGCTTACTACAAGGCAGTGTTGCTGATGAAATAGTGCAAGAGCACACCCTCGTGGACAAAATGCTTACAGCACCTGGTATTCCCAGGCGGTCTCCCATCCAAGTACTAACCAGGCCCAACCCTGCTTAGCTTCCGAGATCAGACGAGATCGGGAGTACCCAGGCTGGTATGGCCGTAAGCTAGAAACAATCTCTTGCTACAACATATATAGTCAAAGTGAGTGTGATAAACAGACATTGCATTTTCACCAATTAGATAAGCAGCTTGAACTTTGTGTCACTGAAAAAGTAGAAGAAATTACAAACACTGTTCCCATCACTTTTTAGCACAGGTAGTTGGATAAAATACAAACTTTATTTCCTTTCATCATTTGAACAGGGCAAAGGAGCACAAAGCACACACAAGCTGCATTCAGCAACAATATTCTTGTTTGTCTTATAAATACAAGGCAGATGCTAATTGAAAACACAAGGAAATTTGATCCTATTAAAAATGCAGGAAGCTGCATTTAGTCAATTCATCATTAAATGCTTACTACAAGGCAGAGTTGCTGATGAAATAGTGCAAGAGCACACCCTCGTGGACAAAATGCTTACAGCACCTGGTATTCCCAGGCGGTCTCCCATCGAAGTACTAACCAGGCCCGACCCTGCTTAGCTTCCGAGATCAGACAAGATCGGGTGTACCCAGGCTGATATGGCCGTAAGCGAGAAACAATCTCTTGCTACAACATATATAGTCAAAGTGAGTCTGATAAAACAGACATTTAGTCAATTCATCATTAAATGCTTACTACAAGGCAGTGTTGCTGATGAAATAGTGCAAGAGCACACCCTCGTGGACAAAATGCTTACAGCACCTGGTATTCCCAGGCGGTCTCCCATCCAAGTACTAACCAGGCCCGACCCTGCTTAGCTTCCGAGATCAGACGAGATCGGGCATACCCAGGCTGATATGGCCGTAAGCTAGAAACAATCTCTTGCTACAACATATATAGTCAAAGTGAGTCTGATAAAACAGACATTTAGTCAATTCATCATTAAATGCTTACTCCAAGGCAGTGTTGCTGATGAAATAGTGCAAGAGCACACCCTCGTGGACAAAATGCTTACAGCACCTGGTATTCCCAGGCGGTCTCCCATCCAACTACTAACCAGGCCCAACCCTGCTTAGCTTCCGAGATCAGACAAGATCGGGTGTACCCAGGCTGATATGGCCGTAAGCAAGAAACAATCTCTTGCTACAACATATATAGTCAAAGTGAGTCTGATAAAACAGACATTTAGTCAATTCATCATTAAATGCTTACTACAAGGCAGTGTTGCTACTGAAATAGTGCAAGAGCACACCCTCGTGGACAAAATGCTTACAGCACCTGGTATTCCCAGGCGGTCTCCCATCCAAGTACTAACCAGGCCCGACCCTGCTTAGCTTCCGAGATCAGACGAGATCGGGCGTACCCAGGCTGATATGGCCGTAAGCTAGAAACAATCTCTTGCTACAACATATATAGTCAAAGTGAGTCTGATAAAACAGACATTTAGTCAATTCATCATTAAATGCTTACTACAAGGCAGTGTTGCTGATGAAATAGTGCAAGAGCACACCCTCGTGGACAAAATGCTTACAGCACCTGGTATTCCCAGGCGGTCTCCCATCCAAGTACTAACCAGGCCCAACCCTGCTTAGCTTCCGAGATCAGACGAGATCGGGAGTACCCAGGCTGGTATGGCCGTAAGCTAGAAACAATCTCTTGCTACAACATATATAGTCAAAGTGAGTGTGATAAACAGACATTGCATTTTCACCAATTAGATAAGCAGCTTGAACTTTGTGTCACTGAAAAAGTAGAAGAAATTACAAACACTGTTCCCATCACTTTTTAGCACAGGTAGTTGGATAAAATACAAACTTTATTTCCTTTCATCATTTGAACAGGGCAAAGTAGCACAAAGCACACACAAGCTGCATTCAGCAACAATATTCTTGTTTGTCTTATAAATACAAGGCAGATGCTAATTGAAAACACAAGGAAATTTGATCCTATTAAAAAGGCAGGAAGCTGCATTTAGTCAATTAATCATTAAATGCTTACTACAAGGCAGTGTTGCTGATGAAATAGTGCAAGAGCACACCCTCGTGGACAAAATGCTTACAGCACCTGGTATTCCCAGGCGGTCTCCCATCCAAGCACTAACCAGGCCCGACCCTGCTTAGCTTCCGAGATCAGACAAGATCGGGTGTACCCAGGCTGATATGGCCGTAAGCGAGAAACAATCTCTTGCTACAACATATATAGTCAAAGTGAGTCTGATAAAACAGACATTTAGTCAATTCATCATTAAATGCTTACTACAAGGCAGTGTTGCTGATGAAATAGTGCAAGAGCACACCCTCGTGGACAAAATGCTTACAGCACCTGGTATTCCCAGGCGGTCTCCCATCCAAGTACTAACCAGGCCCGACCCTGCTTAGCTTCCGAGATCAGACAAGATCGGGTGTACCCAGGCTGATATGGCCGTAAGCGAGAAGCAATCTCTTCCTACAACATATATAGTCAAAGTGAGTCTGATAAAACAGACATTTAGTCAATTCATCATTAAATGCTTACTACAAGGCAGTGTTGCTGATGAAATAGTGCAAGAGCACACCCTCGTGGACAAAATGCTTACAGCACCTGGTATTCCCAGGCGGTCTCCCATCCAAGTACTAACCAGGCCCGACCCTGCTTAGCTTCCGAGATCAGACAAGATCGGGTGTACCCAGGCTGATATGGCCGTAAGCGAGAAACAATCTCTTGCTACAACATATATAGTCAAAGTGAGTCTGATAAAACAGACATTTAGTCAATTCATGATTAAATGCTTACTACAAGGCAGTGTTGCTGATGAAATAGTGCAAGAGCACACCCTCGTGGACAAAATGCTTACAGCACCTGGTATTCCCAGGCGGTCTCCCATCCAAGTACTAACCAGGCCCAACCCTGCTTAGCTTCCGAGATCAGATGAGATCGGGAGTACCCAGGCTGGTATGGCCGTAAGCTAGAAACAATCTCTTGCTACAACATATATAGTCAAAGTGAGTGTGATAAACAGACATTGCATTTTCACCAATTAGATAAGCAGCTTGAACTTTGTGTCACTGAAAAAGTAGAAGAAATTACAAACACTGTTCCCATCACTTTTTAGCACAGGTAGTTGGATAAAATACAAACTTTATTTCCTTTCATCATTTGAACAGGGCAAAGGAGCACAAAGCACACACAAGCTGCATTCAGCAACAATATTCTTGTTTGTCTTATAAATACAAGGCAGATGCTAATTGAAAACACAAGGAAATTTGATCCTATTAAAAAGGCAGGAAGCTGCATTTAGTCAATTAATCATTAAATGCTTACTACAAGGCAGTGTTGCTGATGAAATAGTGCAAGAGCACACCCTCGTGGACAAAATGCTTACAGCACCTGGTATTCCCAGGCGGTCTCCCATCCAAGCACTAACCAGGCCCGACCCTGCTTAGCTTCCGAGATCAGACAAGATCGGGTGTACCCAGGCTGATATGGCCGTAAGCGAGAAACAATCTCTTGCTACAACATATATAGTCAAAGTGAGTCTGATAAAACAGACATTTAGTCAATTCATCATTAAATGCTTACTACAAGGCAGTGTTGCTGATGAAATAGTGCAAGAGCACACCCTCGTGGACAAAATGCTTACAGCACCTGGTATTCCCAGGCGGTCTCCCATCCAAGTACTAACCAGGCCCAACCCTGCTTAGCTTCCGAGATCAGACGAGATCGGGAGTACCCAGGCTGGTATGGCCGTAAGCTAGAAGCAATCTCTTGCTACAACATATATAGTCAAAGTGAGTGTGATAAACAGACATTGCATTTCCACCAATTAGATAAGCAGCTTGAACTTTGTGTCACTGAAAAAGTAGAAGAAATTACAAACACTCTTCCCATCACTTTTTAGCACAGGTAGTTGGATAAAATACAAACTTTATTTCCTTTCATCAATTGAACAGGGCAAAGGAGCACAAAGCACACACAAGCTGCATTCAGCAACAATATTCTTGTTTGTCTTATAAATACAAGGCAGATGCTAATTGAAAACACAAGGAAATTTGATCCTATTAAAAAGGCAGGAAGCTGCATTTAGTCAATTCATCATTAAATGCTTACTACAAGGCAGTGTTGCTGATGAAATAGTGCAAGAGCACACCCTCGTGGACAAAATGCTTACAGCACCTGGTATTCCCAGGCGGTCTCCCATCCAAGTACTAACCAGGCCCAACCCTGCTTAGCTTCCGAGATCAGACGAGATCGGGAGTACCCAGGCTGGTATGGCCGTAAGCTAGAAACAATCTCTTGCTACAACATATATAGTCAAAGTGAGTGTGATAAACAGACATTGCATTTTCACCAATTAGATAAGCAGCTTGAACTTTGTGTCACTGAAAAAGTAGAAGAAATTACAAACACTGTTCCCATCACTTTTTAGCACAGGTAGTTGGATAAAATACAAACTTTATTTCCTTTCATCATTTGAACAGGGCAAAGGAGCACAAAGCACACACAAGCTGCATTCAGCAACAATATTCTTGTTTGTCTTATAAATACAAGGCAGATGCTAATTGAAAACACAAGGAAATTTGATCCTATTAAAAAGGCAGGAAGCTGCATTTAGTCAATTCATCATTAAATGCTTACTACAAGGCAGTGTTGCTGATGAAATAGTGCAAGAGCACACCCTCGTGGACAAAATGCTTACAGCACCTGGTATTCCCAGGCGGTCTCCCATCCAAGCACTAACCAGGCCCGACCCTGCTTAGCTTCCGAGATCAGACAAGATCGGGTGTACCCAGGCTGATATGGCCGTAAGCGAGAAACAATCTCTTGCTACAACATATATAGTCAAAGTGAGTCTGATAAAACAGACATTTAGTCAATTCATCATTAAATGCTTACTACAAGGCAGTGTTGCTGATGAAATAGTGCAAGAGCACACCCTCGTGGACAAAATGCTTACAGCACCTGGTATTCCCAGGCGGTCTCCCATCCAAGTACTAACCAGGCCCAACCCTGCTTAGCTTCCGAGATCAGACGAGATCGGGAGTACCCAGGCTGGTATGGCCGTAAGCTAGAAACAATCTCTTGCTACAACATATATAGTCAAAGTGAGTGTGATAAACAGACATTGCATTTTCACCAATTAGATAAGCAGCTTGAACTTTGTGTCACTGAAAAAGTAGAAGAAATTACAAACACTGTTCCCATCACTTTTTAGCACAGGTAGTTGGATAAAATACAAACTTTATTTCCTTTCATCATTTGAACAGGGCAAAGGAGCACAAAGCACACACAAGCTGCATTCAGCAACAATATTCTTGTTTGTCTTATAAATACAAGGCAGATGCTAATTGAAAACACAAGGAAATTTGATCCTATTAAAAAGGCAGGAAGCTGCATTTAGTCAATTAATCATTAAATGCTTACTACAAGGCAGTGTTGCTGATGAAATAGTGCAAGAGCACACCCTCGTGGACAAAATGCTTACAGCACCTGGTATTCCCAGGCGGTCTCCCATCCAAGCACTAACCAGGCCCGACCCTGCTTAGCTTCCGGGATCAGACAAGATCGGGTGTACCCAGGCTGATATGGCCGTAAGCGAGAAACAATCTCTTGCTACAACATATATAGTCAAAGTGAGTCTGATAAAACAGACATTTAGTCAATTCATCATTAAATGCTTACTACAAGGCAGTGTTGCTGATGAAATAGTGCAAGAGCACACCCTCGTGGACAAAATGCTTACAGCACCTGGTATTCCCAGGCGGTCTCCCATCCAAGTACTAACCAGGCCCGACCCTGCTTAGCTTCCGAGATCAGACGAGATCGGGCGTACCCAGGCTGATATGGCCGTAAGCTAGAAACAATCTCTTGCTACAACATATATAGTCAAAGTGAGTCTGATAAAACAGACATTTAGTCAATTCATCATTAAATGCTTACTACAAGGCAGTGTTGCTGATGAAATAGTGCAAGAGCACACCCTCGTGGACAAAATGCTTACAGCACCTGGTATTCCCAGGCGGTCTCCCATCCAAGTACTAACCAGGCCCAACCCTGCTTAGCTTCCGAGATCAGACGAGATCGGGAGTACCCAGGCTGGTATGGCCGTAAGCTAGAAACAATCTCTTGCTACAACATATATAGTCAAAGTGAGTGTGATAAACAGACATTGCATTTTCACCAATTAGATAAGCAGCTTGAACTTTGTGTCACTGAAAAAGTAGAAGAAATTACAAACACTGTTCCCATCACTTTTTAGCACAGGTAGTTGGATAAAATACAAACTTTATTTCCTTTCATCATTTGAACAGGGCAAAGGAGCACAAAGCACACACAAGCTGCATTCAGCAACAATATTCTTGTTTGTCTTATAAATACAAGGCAGATGCTAATTGAAAACACAAGGAAATTTGATCCTATTAAAAATGCAGGAAGCTGCATTTAGTCAATTCATCATTAAATGCTTACTACAAGGCAGAGTTGCTGATGAAATAGTGCAAGAGCACACCCTCGTGGACGAAATGCTTACAGCACCTGGTATTCCCAGGCGGTCTCCCATCCAAGTACTAACCAGGCCCGACCCTGCTTAGCTTCCGAGATCAGACAAGATCGGGTGTACCCAGGCTGATATGGCCGTAAGCGAGAAACAATCTCTTGCTACAACATATATAGTCAAAGTGAGTCTGATAAAACAGACATTTAGTCAATTCATCATTAAATGCTTACTACAAGGCAGTGTTGCTGATGAAATAGTGCAAGAGCACACCCTCGTGGACAAAATGCTTACAGCACCTGGTATTCCCAGGCGGTCTCCCATCCAAGTACTAACCAGGCCCGACCCTGCTTAGCTTCCGAGATCAGACGAGATCGGGCATACCCAGGTTGATATGGCCGTAAGCTAGAAACAATCTCTTGCTACAACATATATAGTCAAAGTGAGTCTGATAAAACAGACATTTAGTCAATTCATCATTAAATGCTTACTACAAGGCAGTGTTGCTGATGAAATAGTGCAAGAGCACACCCTCGTGGACAAAATGCTTACAGCACCTGGTATTCCCAGGCGGTCTCCCATCCAAGTACTAACCAGGCCCAACCCTGCTTAGCTTCCGAGATCAGACGAGATCGGGAGTACCCAGGCTGGTATGGCCGTAAGCTAGAAACAATCTCTTGCTACAACATATATAGTCAAAGTGAGTGTGATAAACAGACATTGCATTTTCACCAATTAGATAAGCAGCTTGAACTTTGTGTCACTGAAAAAGTAGAAGAAATTACAAACACTGTTCCCATCACTTTTTAGCACAGGTAGTTGGATAAAATACAAACTTTATTTCCTTTCATCATTTGAACAGGGCAAAGGAGCACAAAGCACACACAAGCTGCATTCAGCAACAATATTCTTGTTTGTCTTATAAATACAAGGCAGATGCTAATTGAAAACACAAGGAAATTTGATCCTATTAAAAAGGCAGGAAGCTGCATTTAGTCAATTCATCATTAAATGCTTACTACAAGGCAGTGTTGCTGATGAAATAGTGCAAGAGCACACCCTCGTGGACAAAATGCTTACAGCACCTGGTATTCCCAGGCGGTCTCCCATCCAAGCACTAACCAGGCCCGACCCTGCTTAGCTTCCAAGATCAGACAAGATCGGGTGTACCCAGGCTGATATGGCCGTAAGCGAGAAACAATCTCTTGCTACAACATATATAGTCAAAGTGAGTCTGATAAAACAGACATTTAGTCAATTCATCATTAAATGCTTACTACAAGGCAGTGTTGCTGATGAAATAGTGCAAGAGCACACCCTCGTGGACAAAATGCTTACAGCACCTGGTATTCCCAGGCGGTCTCCCATCCAAGTACTAACCAGGCCCAACCCTGCTTAGCTTCCGAGATCAGACGAGATCGGGAGTACCCAGGCTGGTATGGCCGTAAGCTAGAAACAATCTCTTGCTACAACATATATAGTCAAAGTGAGTGTGATAAACAGACATTGCATTTTCACCAATTAGATAAGCAGCTTGAACTTTGTGTCACTGAAAAAGTAGAAGAAATTACAAACACTGTTCCCATCACTTTTTAGCACAGGTAGTTGGATAAAATACAAACTTTATTTCCTTTCATCATTTGAACAGGGCAAAGGAGCACAAAGCACACACAAGCTGCATTCAGCAACAATATTCTTGTTTGTCTTATAAATACAAGGCAGATGCTAATTGAAAACACAAGGAAATTTGATCCTATTAAAAAGGCAGGAAGCTGCATTTAGTCAATTCATCATTAAATGCTTACTACAAGGCAGTGTTGCTGATGAAATAGTGCAAGAGCACACCCTCGTGGACAAAATGCTTACAGCACCTGGTATTCCCAGGCGGTCTCCCATCCAAGCACTAACCAGGCCCGACCCTGCTTAGCTTCCGAGATCAGACAAGATCGGGTGTACCCAGGCTGATATGGCCGTAAGCAAGAAACAATCTCTTGCTACAACATATATAGTCAAAGTGAGTCTGATAAAACAGACATTTAGTCAATTCATCATTAAATGCTTACTACAAGGCAGTGTTGCTGATGAAATAGTGCAAGAGCACACCCTCGTGGACAAAATGCTTACAGCACCTGGTATTCCCAGGCGGTCTCCCATCCAAGTACTAACCAGGCCCGACCCTGCTTAGCTTCCGAGATCAGACAAGATCGGGTGTACCCAGGCTGATATGGCCGTAAGAGAGAAACAATCTCTTGCTACAACATATATAGTCAAAGTGAGTCTGATAAAACAGACATTTAGTCAATTCATCATTAAATGCTTACTACAAGGCAGTGTTGCTGATGAAATAGTGCAAGAGCACACCCTCGTGGACAAAATGCTTACAGCACCTGGTATTCCCAGGCGGTCTCCCATCCAAGTACTAACCAGGCCCGACCCTGCTTAGATTCCGAGATCAGACGAGATCGGGCGTACCCAGGCTGATATGGCCGTAAGCTAGAAAC
>NC_138298.1:3795000-3800000 GCF_965601325.2 Salmo salar
AAAGCCCCTTTATAAACTCATGAAACCCTTGTAATCTACTACATTCAATAAAAAAGTGCATAAAATTTTCCACCTCCGTACCACAAATATCACATTCTCTTTTAATGTCTCTATTTATTTGATGTAAAACCACGTTCGTAAAAATCCTATTATGTTTCAATTTAAAATCATTATCTTCACATTCTATAGAATTATATTTGACATTGACATTCTTCCATATTGATTTTACATCTATATTTACAAATACCCTAGACCACACTTTTTCTGAAGCAGGAGCTTTTATCTCTCTTAAAATACATTTTTCATAAATCTTTTTAACTTTCAAACCTGATAAAACATGTTTCTCCCCATTACTTTCATAATATAAAACCGGTAAACCCTTAGCTCTCTCAACCACCTCTGTATTTATTAAAAGCACCCATTCTTCAGGAATACACCCTAAAATTCTCTTATACATATTATCTACTGTAGTTTTGCTTATTTCATCTTCCACTTCACAAACATTATCATAAATCGCTTGTACAGTAAGGAACCCTGGAATGACCTCGTATAAAATATCCCCAATCTGTCTCATCCCAGCCCTCATAAAATATTTACAAAACAACATCTTATTATTATATTGTATCTTGGGATTTAAGAAAATTGGCTGATTTAAAATATTGTCTAAAATGGTACACTCATAATAAATATTTGGTAAAAACTCCCCCCAAGCTTCAAACACTTCTCTATAAAACAATGGTATATTACTTAACATTTCTTTTTTCATGCACATCAATAAACCATTGTCCCCCATCCTCCCAACCTCCTGCAAATACTCCTTAAAAAATATTTTCCATCCATAATCTAGTTCACCATATAAATATTTCCGTACCATTTTAACTCTAATTGCTTTTTTCCTTACATTTAAATCCACCAACTTCAAACCCCCCTCCTCATAACCTGCAATCAATGTTTTAAAAGAAATTTTCGCTCCTTTCCCATCCCATAAAAAATCAACTAAAATCATATTCATTTCAGATAAAACCCATTCTGGTACATCTAAAACGTTCATGACATGAATAAAAATTGACATCAGCAAGGAATTTACAACAATTACTTTCCCTTTTAATTTCAAAGCCCTCCCCCTCCACATATTTACTACCTTCCTAACTTTGTTTATAACCCCACTCCATGTCAGATCCCTAGCTTCTTGTTCCTTCACCCCTAAAAACACACCTAACACCTTAAAATAATCATTTACCACCTTAAAAGGAAAAGTCCCCTCATTATTCTTCCCAACATACATTATTACTGACTTCTCCATATTCACTTTAGCTCCTGAGGCTTTCTCATATACTTTAAAACACTCCATCACCCTTTTAACACTTCCCTCATCTCTGACTGTAATTGTGGTATCGTCTGCATATTGATGAATTAAACTAAAACCTCCTTGCGGAGTCTCTACACAATTTATAAAATGATCTTTTTTAAGGTATGCCGCTAAGGGTTCTACCGATAAAACAAACAATAAAGCTGATAAAGGGCACCCCTGTCTCACTGATCTCTCAAGAATAAAAGAATCTGTTAAAATCCCATTACATTTAACCCTACTTTTAGCCTTTCTATATAATAATTTTATCCATCTTATAATTCCATTTCCAAACCCATACTTTTCCAGTACCCTAAACATAAAATCATGTTCCACCCTGTCAAAAGCTTTATTAAAATCTATACTTAAAACGATTCCCCCTATCTTATCGCTATTCATTTTATTTATCACATCTCTAAGTGTAGTTATGGTATCTGCTATATCTCTTCCAGGCACACTATAATTTTGTGTAGGTGCTATAATATCATTTAAAACCATCTTCATCCTATTTGCCAGTATCTTAGCTAAAATCTTATAATCTGAGTTTAATAAACTAATTGGCCTATAATTTTCTAATTTCAATTTACTCCCCTTATTTTTATATAAAATCGATATCAGCCCTGTCACCATGGAATCTGAAACAGTATTATTGTCTTCCATATATTGATATACTTCTAATAAAATAGGTGCTAAAATACTTTCATACATTTTATAAAACTCTGCAATTAGTCCATCTACTCCAGGACTTTTATTTATTTGTAAACCCTTAATTGCATCTTTCACTTCATCCATTGTTATCTTCCTATCACACATTTGCTTATCCTCAACACCAATTTGCACATCCACACTACTTAAAATCTCTTTTACACACCCCTCATCCACCTCCCCTTTCTTAAATAAATCCTTATAAAAATTCTGTACCGTTTCTAATATCTCCACATAATCAATTACCACTTCACCCTTTACATTTTCAATCTCACTAATATATGATTTCATCTGTTTAGTTTTCTCTAAACCAAGAAAAAACGACGTACATTTCTCCCCTTCTAAAACATATTTTGCCCTACTTCTTATAATTGCACCCTTACACTTATCTATTTCACATTTGCTCAATTTTTCTTTTAAATCCAAAAACTTTTCAATAGTATAATCAGGATCACTATCACATTTCTTCATTTCTTCATTCAATTTTGTTCTTAAATAATTTTCTGCTCTTGTCATCCTACTCCTCTTCTTCCTTGCATATCTAATACTAAAAACTTTTATTTTTTCTTTAACATTTTCCCACCACTTGCACTTATCATTCCCTTTTTGCCTATCCTCCATTTCATCTTCTATCAAAGATTTAAGTTGTTTCCCGTATTCCTCATCACCTAGATACCCTGCATTCATACACCATATTCCCCCCCCTTTCCTTTCCTTATCTAACCCCACCGAAAATGTTAACCCAGCATGATCACTAAAAGTTGTAAAAATATATTTAATATCCTTCATAAAATTCCTTAACCCTTCATTTACTAAAACCAAATCTATCCGTGTCTGTTTCAATTCCCCTAAAACCACCTGCCTTCTAGAAAATTCTCTCTTATTCGGATTCTCCTCCCTCCATATATCAATTAAATTGTTTTCAACCATCATCTTCCTTAAAACCCCCCTAGATACGTCACTTCTAAAAATAGCTCCCCTTGTCATATCTAGTCTATCCATTTTTACATTAAAATCCCCAACTAAAATACAGTTTCCCTTGCACCATTTCGCTAATTCTAAAAATAAATTCCTTCTCTCTATTTCATTATTCGGCGCATAAATATTTATAATCCTAAAAACCCTACTCATATACTCAAAGTCTAAAATTAAAATCCGCCCATTATTATCATTATATATCTTCTTCACATTTTCTACTACATCCTTCCTTATTAAAATTGCAACCCCACATGAATTCCCCCTACCATTGTTTACATAAATAAAATCCCTCCATATTTTCTGTACTTCTAAAACACACATATTATCCCAGTGCGTCTCTTGAATACATAAAATATCAGAATTCTTTATGTGTACTATTCTATTAAATTTTCCTATTGTTCTCAACCCATTCGCATTTATCGACATTATTGTGACCATACTAATAAATAATAAAATTATAAAATATAATTTCATTATCCTCTACCTTTTATCCAGTTTCTTTCCTCTTCCACTCTTTCTCTCCCCCCCCCTCCGCTGCTTTCCTCTTCCTGTATCCTCCTCTCATTCTTTCAAACTTTTCCCCATCATCCGAGTCCGATATCTCCTCCAAGTCCATTTCATCCAGCCAACTTTTCTTCTTTACACCCTCATCCGTTGTGCTCCCCGTGTTCATCGCCGATTCTGGAATGTTCGTTGTGCTCCCCGTGTTCTCCGCCGTTTCTGGAATGTTCATCTCCGTCTCATGTGTAGTCGTCGTTGTGCTCCCCGTGTTCATCGCCGTTTCTGGAATGTTCGTTGTGCTCCCCGTGTTCATCTCCGTCTCATATATTGTCGTCGTTGTGCTCCCCGTGTTCATACCCGTCTCTGTTATTGTCATTAAACTTAAAACCCTCTCCATTTCTTCACCCCCCCAGTTACTTGTTTGTGCTGTGCTTTCCCCTAAAACCTGTGAGTCCCCCGAGCTTCCCCCCAGTCCACTCCCCCCCTCCTCCTGAAAACTCCATCTTCTTATTTCTGAATCCATGCTGCTCCCAATTTCGTTAATCTTCTGGTCTTCCTTCTTCTCCCTTCTTCCTTCCTCCGTCTCTCCACCTTCCACCACATCATCTCCTCCATCTTCTTCTCCTTCTTCCGACAATACAACTGCTTCCTCGAATAGTACTTGACTCCCCTCTTCAGTCATAACTTCTCCACAGTTGCATTCCGCCAATCTCTTTCTGCATCTACCACAAACATTCCTTTCCTTCTCTCCGACACACTCTCTCGCATAATGGCCTTGATTGCCGCACTTGAAACACTTCAATTCAGGGCAATCTTTAACTATGTGCCCAGGTTGTATGCACAATCGACAAACTCTGACCTGCTTGTCATGGATCACCCTGAAGTATTCAGCTCCTTCCAGCGTCTCAATTTTTGTGGAATATGGCAATGATGTGACTTTTTCCGTAAATTTAACTTTACAGAACCTTGTTCCGTCAACCACCTCCGTTCCAGGCCAAACTCTCCTCCTTATCTCCGATACGGCCGTTACTCCCCAGCTTCTCAACTTGTCCAGTATCACTTTATCTTCTATATATACCGGTAGATTCATAAAAGACACCACCAATTCATTAATATTCACATCTCTCGCCAGTATCTTGTTGTCCTTTATCCGTATACCGTCCATTATCCGTTCTTTACCTTTTCCGTTTCTCATCGTAATTTCATATTTCTTATCTCCTTTCATTCGGCATCCCACCACCTCTCCACACGTCTCCTTAATTGCTCGTAGTAATTCCATCGTCGTCACCTTTTCTTCTCCCACCAACTCAATTGCCACCGTGTATTCTTTTCCATATTTCATTCCTCCTTTTTCGTTTTCCTTCCGTTGCGCATTTTCGTTGTCTTTGTCCGTTCCGTTTGTCGTTGCCATGTTGTCCGTCATTGTGAATCAAAAATGAAAGCGAAAAAACCTCCCCCAGGCAGCAAA
>NC_138298.1:3862500-3870000 GCF_965601325.2 Salmo salar
TACAGCACCTGGTATTCCCAGGCGGTCTCCCATCCAAGTACTAACCAGGCCCGACCCTGCTTAGTTTCCGAGATCAGACAAGATCGGGTGAACCCAGGCTGATATGGCCGTAAGCGAGAAACAATCTCTTGCTACAACATATATAGTCAAAGTGAGTCTGATAAAACAGACATTTAGTCAATTCATCATTAAATGCTTACTACAAGGCAGTGTTGCTGATGAAATATTGCAAGAGCACACCCTCGTGGACAAAATGCTTACAGCACCTGGTATTCCCAGGCGGTCTCCCATCCAAGTACTAACCAGGCCCGACCCTGCTTAGCTTCCGAGATCAGACGAGATCGGGCATACCCAGGCTGATATGGCCGTACGCTAGAAACAATCTCTTGCTACAACATATATAGTCAAAGTGAGTCTGATAAAACAGACATTTAGTCAATTCATCATTAAATGCTTACTACAAGGCAGTGTTGCTGATGAAATAGTGCAAGAGCACACCCTCGTGGACAAAATGCTTACAGCACCTGGTATTCCCAGGCGGTCTCCCATCCAAGCACTAACCAGGCCCAACCCTGCTTAGCTTCCGAGATCAGACGAGATCGGGAGTACCCAGGCTGGTATGGCCGTAAGCGAGAAACAATCTCTTGCTACAACATATATAGTCAAAGTGAGTGTGATAAACAGACATTGCATTTTCACCAATTAGATAAGCAGCTTGAACTTTGTGTCACTGAAAAAGTAGAAGAAATTACAAACACTGTTCCCATCACTTTTTAGCACAGGTAGTTGGATAAAATACAAACTTTATTTCCTTTCATCATTTGAACAGGGCAAAGGAGCACAAAGCACACAGAAGCTGCATTCAGCAACAATATTCTTGTTTGTCTTATAAATACAAGGCAGATGCTAATTGAAAACACAAGGAAATTTGATCCTATTAAAAAGGCAGGAAGCTGCATTTAGTCAATTTATCATTAAATGCTTACTACAAGGCAGTGTTGCTGATGAAATAGTGCAAGAGCACACCCTCGTGGACAAAATGCTTACAGCACCTGGTATTCCCAGGCGGTCTCCCATCCAAGTACTAAACAGGCCCGACCCTGCTTAGCTTCCGAGATCAGACAAGATCGGGCGTAGCCAGGCTGATATGGCCGTAAGCGAGAAACAATCTCTTGCTACAACATATATAGTCAAAGTGAGTCTGATAAAACAGACATTTAGTCAATTCATCATTAAATGCTTACTACAAGGCAGTGTTGCTGATGAAATAGTGCAAGAGCACACCCTCGTGGACAAAATGCTTACAGCACCTGGTATTCCCAGGGAGTCTCCCATCCAAGTACTAACCAGGCCCAACCCTGCTTAGCTTCCGAGATCAGACAAGATCGGGCGTAGCCAGGCTGATATGGCCGTAAGCGAGAAACAATCTCTTGCTACAACATATATAGTCAAAGTGAGTCTGATAAAACAGACATTTAGTCAATTCATCATTAAATGCTTACTACAAGGCAGTGTTGCTGATGAAATAGTGCAAGAGCACACCCTCGTGGACAAAATGCTTACAGCAACTGGTATTCCCAGGGAGTCTCCCATCCAAGTACTAACCAGGCCCAACCCTGCTTAGCTTCCGAGATCAGACGAGATCGGGAGTACCCAGGCTGGTATGGCCGTAAGCTAGAAACAATCTCTTGCTACAACATATATAGTCAAAGTGAGTGTGATAAACAGACATTGCATTTTCACCAATTAGATAAGCAGCTTGAACTTTGTGTCACTGAAAAAGTAGAAGAAATTACAAACACTGTTCCCATCACTTTTTAGCACAGGTAGTTGGATAAAATACAAACTTTATTTCCTTTCATCATTTGAACAGGGCAAAGGAGCACAAAGCACACACAAGCTGCATTCAGCAACAATATTCTTGTTTGTCTTATAAATACAAGGCAGATGCTAATTGAAAACACAAGGAAATTTGATCCTATTAAAAAGGCAGGAAGCTGCATTTAGTCAATTAATCATTAAATGCTTACTACAAGGCAGTGTTGCTGATGAAATAGTGCAAGAGCACACCCTCGTGGACGAAATGCTTACAGCACCTGGTATTCCCAGGCGGTCTCCCATCCAAGTACTAACCAGGCCCGACCCTGCTTAGCTTCCGAGATCAGACAAGATCGGGCGTAGCCAGGCTGATATGGCCGTAAGCGAGAAACAATCTCTTGCTACAACATATATAGTCAAAGTGAGTCTGATAAAACAGACATTTAGTCAATTCATCATTAAATGCTTACTACAAGGCAGTGTTGCTGATGAAATAGTGCAAGAGCACACCCTCGTGGACAAAATGCTTACAGCAACTGGTATTCCCAGGGAGTCTCCCATCCAAGTACTAACCAGGCCCAACCCTGCTTAGCTTCCGAGATCAGACGAGATCGGGAGTACCCAGGCTGGTATGGCCGTAAGCTAGAAACAATCTCTTGCTACAACATATATAGTCAAAGTGAGTGTGATAAACAGACATTGCATTTTCACCAATTAGATAAGCAGCTTGAACTTTGTGTCACTGAAAAAGTAGAAGAAATTACAAACACTGTTCCCATCACTTTTTAGCACAGGTAGTTGGATAAAATACAAACTTTATTTCCTTTCATCATTTGAACAGGGCAAAGGAGCACAAAGCACACACAAGCTGCATTCAGCAACAATATTCTTGTTTGTCTTATAAATACAAGGCAGATGCTAATTGAAAACACAAGGAAATTTGATCCTATTAAAAAGGCAGGAAGCTGCATTTAGTCAATTAATCATTAAATGCTTACTACAAGGCAGTGTTGCTGATGAAATAGTGCAAGAGCACACCCTCGTGGACGAAATGCTTACAGCACCTGGTATTCCCAGGCGGTCTCCCATCCAAGTACTAACCAGGCCCGACCCTGCTTAGCTTCCGAGATCAGACAAGATCGGGTGAACCCAGGCTGATATGGCCGTAAGCGAGAAACAATCTCTTGCTACAACATATATAGTCAAAGTGAGTCTGATAAAACAGACATTTAGTCAATTCATCATTAAATGCTTACTACAAGGCAGTGTTGCTGATGAAATAGTGCAAGAGCACACCCTCGTGGACAAAATGCTTACAGCACCTGGTATTCCCAGGCGGTCTCCCATCCAAGTACTAACCAGGCCCGACCCTGCTTAGCTTCCGAGATCAGACGAGATCGGGCATACCCAGGCTGATATGGCCGTACGCTAGAAACAATCTCTTGCTACAACATATATAGTCAAAGTGAGTCTGATAAAACAGACATTTAGTCAATTCATCATTAAATGCTTACTACAAGGCAGTGTTGCTGATGAAATAGTGCAAGAGCACACCCTCGTGGACAAAATGCTCACAGCACCTGGTATTCCCAGGCGGTCTCCCATCCAAGTACTAACCAGGCCCAACCCTGCTTAGCTTCCGAGATCAGACGAGATCGGGAGTACCCAGGCTGGTATGGCCGTAAGCTAGAAACAATCTCTTGCTACAACATATATAGTCAAAGTGAGTGTGATAAACAGACATTGCATTTTCACCAATTAGATAAGCAGCTTGAACTTTGTGTCACTGAAAAAGTAGAAGAAATTACAAACACTGTTCCCATCACTTTTTAGCACAGGTAGTTGGATAAAATACAAACTTTATTTCCTTTCATCATTTGAACAGGGCAAAGGAGCACAAAGCACACAGAAGCTGCATTCAGCAACAATATTCTTGTTTGTCTTATAAATACAAGGCAGATGCTAATTGAAAACACAAGGAAATTTGATCCTATTAAAAAGGCAGGAAGCTGCATTTAGTCAATTTATCATTAAATGCTTACTACAAGGCAGTGTTGCTGATGAAATAGTGCAAGAGCACACCCTCGTGGACAAAATGCTTACAGCACCTGGTATTCCCAGGCGGTCTCCCATCCAAGTACTAAACAGGCCCGACCCTGCTTAGCTTCCGAGATCAGACAAGATCGGGCGTAGCCAGGCTGATATGGCCGTAAGCGAGAAACAATCTCTTGCTACAACATATATAGTCAAAGTGAGTCTGATAAAACAGACATTTAGTCAATTCATCATTAAATGCTTACTACAAGGCAGTGTTGCTGATGAAATAGTGCAAGAGCACACCCTCGTGGACAAAATGCTTACAGCACCTGGTATTCCCAGGGAGTCTCCCATCCAAGTACTAACCAGGCCCAACCCTGCTTAGCTTCCGAGATCAGACGAGATCGGGAGTACCCAGGCTGGTATGGCCGTAAGCGAGAAACAACCTCTTGCTACAACATATATAGTCAAAGTGAGTGTGATAAACAGACATTGCATTTTCACCAATTAGATAAGCAGCTTGAACTTTGTGTCACTGAAAAAGTAGAAGAAATTACAAACACTGTTCCCATCACTTTTTAGCACAGGTAGTTGGATAAAATACAAACTTTATTTCCTTTCATCATTTGAACAGGGCAAAGGAGCACAAAGCACACACAAGCTGCATTCAGCAACAATATTCTTGTTTGTCTTATAAATACAAGGCAGATGCTAATTGAAAACACAAGGAAATTTGATCCTATTAAAAAGGCAGGAAGCTGCATTTAGTCAATTCATCATTAAACGCTTACTACAAGGCAGTGTTGCTGATGAAATAGTGCAAGAGCACACCCTCGTGGACAAAATGCTTACAGCACCTGGCATTCCCAGGCGGTCTACCATCCAAGTACTAACCAGGCCCGACCCTGCTTAGCTTCCGAGATCAGACGAGATCGGGCATACCCAGGCTGATATGGCCGTACGCTAGAAACAATCTCTTGCTACAACATATATAGTCAAAGTGAGTCTGATAAAACAGACATTTAGTCAATTCATCATTAAATGCTTACTACAAGGCAGTGTTGCTGATGAAATAGTGCAAGAGCACACCCTCGTGGACAAAATGCTCACAGCACCTGGTATTCCCAGGCGGTCTCCCATCCAAGTACTAACCAGGCCCAACCCTGCTTAGCTTCCGAGATCAGACGAGATCGGGAGTACCCAGGCTGGTATGGCCGTAAGCTAGAAACAATCTCTTGCTACAACATATATAGTCAAAGTGAGTGTGATAAACAGACATTGCATTTTCACCAATTAGATAAGCAGCTTGAACTTTGTGTCACTGAAAAAGTAGAAGAAATTACAAACACTGTTCCCATCACTTTTTAGCACAGGTAGTTGGATAAAATACAAACTTTATTTCCTTTCATCATTTGAACAGGGCAAAGGAGCACAAAGCACACAGAAGCTGCATTCAGCAACAATATTCTTGTTTGTCTTATAAATACAAGGCAGATGCTAATTGAAAACACAAGGAAATTTGATCCTATTAAAAAGGCAGGAAGCTGCATTTAGTCAATTTATCATTAAATGCTTACTACAAGGCAGTGTTGCTGATGAAATAGTGCAAGAGCACACCCTCGTGGACAAAATGCTTACAGCACCTGGTATTCCCAGGCGGTCTCCCATCCAAGTACTAAACAGGCCCGACCCTGCTTAGCTTCCGAGATCAGACAAGATCGGGCGTAGCCAGGCTGATATGGCCGTAAGCGAGAAACAATCTCTTGCTACAACATATATAGTCAAAGTGAGTCTGATAAAACAGACATTTAGTCAATTCATCATTAAATGCTTACTACAAGGCAGTGTTGCTGATGAAATAGTGCAAGAGCACACCCTCGTGGACAAAATGCTTACAGCACCTGGTATTCCCAGGGAGTCTCCCATCCAAGTACTAACCAGGCCCAACCCTGCTTAGCTTCCGAGATCAGACGAGATCGGGAGTACCCAGGCTGGTATGGCCGTAAGCTAGAAACAATCTCTTGCTACAACATATATAGTCAAAGTGAGTGTGATAAACAGACATTGCATTTTCACCAATTAGATAAGCAGCTTGAACTTTGTGTCACTGAAAAAGTAGAAGAAATTACAAACACTGTTCCCATCACTTTTTAGCACAGGTAGTTGGATAAAATACAAACTTTATTTCCTTTCATCATTTGAACAGGGCAAAGGAGCACAAAGCACACACAAGCTGCATTCAGCAACAATATTCTTGTTTGTCTTATAAATACAAGGCAGATGCTAATTGAAAACACAAGGAAATTTGATCCTATTAAAAAGGCAGGAAGCTGCATTTAGTCAATTCATCATTAAATGCTTACTACAAGGCAGTGTTGCTGATGAAATAGTGCAAGAGCACACCCTCGTGGACAAAATGCTTACAGCACCTGGTATTCCCAGGCGGTCTCCCATCCAAGTACTAACCAGGCCCGACCCTGCTTAGCTTCCGAGATCAGACGAGATCGGGCATACCCAGGCTGATATGGCCGTACGCTAGAAACAATCTCTTGCTACAACATATATAGTCAAAGTGAGTCTGATAAAACAGACATTTAGTCAATTCATCATTAAATGCTTACTACAAGGCAGTGTTGCTGATGAAATAGTGCAAGAGCACACCCTCGTGGACAAAATGCTTACAGCACCTGGTATTCCCAGGCGGTCTCCCATCCAAGTACTAACCAGGCCCAACCCTGCTTAGCTTCCGAGATCAGACGAGATCGGGAGTACCCAGGCTGGTATGGCCGTAAGCTAGAAACAATCTCTTGCTACAACATATATAGTCAAAGTGAGTGTGATAAACAGACATTGCATTTTCACCAATTAGATAAGCAGCTTGAACTTTGTGTCACTGAAAAAGTAGAAGAAATTACAAACACTGTTCCCATCACTTTTTAGCACAGGTAGTTGGATAAAATACAAACTTTATTTCCTTTCATCATTTGAACAGGGCAAAGGAGCACAAAGCACACACAAGCTGCATTCAGCAACAATATTCTTGTTTGTCTTATAAATACAAGGCAGATGCTAATTGAAAACACAAGGAAATTTGATCCTATTAAAAAGGCAGGAAGCTGCATTTAGTCAATTCATCATTAAATGCTTACTACAAGGCAGTGTTGCTGATGAAATAGTGCAAGAGCACACCCTCGTGGACAAAATGCTTACAGCACCTGGTATTCCCAGGCGGTCTCCCATCCAAGTACTAACCAGGCCCGACCCTGCTTAGCTTCCGAGATCAGACGAGATCGGGTATACCCAGGCTGATATGGCCGTACGCTAGAAACAATCTCTTGCTACAACATATATAGTCAAAGTGAGTCTGATAAAACAGACATTTAGTCAATTCATCATTAAATGCTTACTACAAGGCAGTGTTGCTGATGAAATAGTGCAAGAGCACACCCTCGTGGACAAAATGCTCACAGCACCTGGTATTCCCAGGCGGTCTCCCATCCAAGTACTAACCAGGCCCAACCCTGCTTAGCTTCCGAGATCAGACGAGATCGGGAGTACCCAGGCTGGTATGGCCGTAAGCTAGAAACAATCTCTTGCTACAACATATATAGTCAAAGTGAGTGTGATAAACAGACATTGCATTTT
>NC_138298.1:3875000-3880000 GCF_965601325.2 Salmo salar
TTTGTGTCACTGAAAAAGTAGAAGAAATTACAAACACTATTCCCATCACTTTTTAGCACAGGTAGTTGGATAAAATACAAACTTTATTTCCTTTCATCATTTGAACAGGGCAAAGGAGCACAAAGCACACACAAGCTGCATTCAGCAACAATATTCTTGTTTGTCTTATAAATACAAGGCAGATGCTAATTGAAAACACAAGGAAATTTGATCCTATTAAAAAGGCAGGAAGCTGCATTTAGTCAATTCATCATTAAACGCTTACTACAAGGCAGTGTTGCTGATGAAATAGTGCAAGAGCACACCCTCGTGGACAAAATGCTTACAGCACCTGGCATTCCCAGGCGGTCTACCATCCAAGTACTGACCAGGCCCGACCCTGCTTAGCTTCCGAGATCAGACTAGATCGGGAGTACCCAGGCTGATATGGCCGTAAGCGAGAAACAATCTCTTGCTACAACATATATAGTCAAAGTGAGTCTGATAAAACAGACATTTAGTCAATTCATCATTAAATGCTTACTACAAGGCAGTGTTGCTGATGAAATAGTGCAAGAGCACACCCTCGTGGACAAAATGCTTACAGCACCTGGTATTCCCAGGCGGTCTCCCATCCAAGTACTAACCAGGCCCGACCCTGCTTAGCTTCCGAGATCAGCCGAGATCGTGCGTACCCAGGCTGGTATGGCCGTAAGCGAGAAAAAATCTCTTGCTACAACATATATAGTCAAAGTGAGTGTGATAAACAGACATTGCATTTCCACCAATTAGATAAGCAGCTTGAACTTTGTGTCACTGAAAAAGTAGAAGAAATTACAAACACTCTTCCGATCACTTTTTAGCACAGGTAGTTGGATAAAATACAAACTTTATTTCCTTTCATCATTTGAACAGGGCAAAGGAGCACAAAGCACACACAAGCTGCATTCAGCAACAATATTCTTGTTTGTCTTATAAATACAAGGCAGATGCTAATTGAAAACACAAGGAAATTTGATCCTATTAAAAAGGCAGGAAGCTGCATTTAGTCAATTCATCATTAAATGCTTACTACAAGGCAGTGTTGCTGATGAAATAGTGCAAGAGCACACCCTCGTGGACAAAATGCTTACAGCACCTGGTATTCCCAGGCGGTCTACCATCCAAGTACTGACCAGGCCCGACCCTGCTTAGCTTCCGAGATCAGACGAGATCGGGAGTACCCAGGCTGATATGGCCGTAAGCGAGAAACAATCTCTTGCTACAACATATATAGTCAAAGTGAGTCTGATAAAACAGACATTTAGTCAATTCATCATTAAATGCTTACTACAAGGCAGTGTTGCTGATGAAATAGTGCAAGAGCACACCCTCGTGGACAAAATGCTTACAGCACCTGGTATTCCCAGGCGGTCTCCCATCCAAGTACTAACCAGGCCCGACCCTGCTTAGCTTCCGAGATCAGCCGAGATCGTGCGTACCCAGGCTGGTATGGCCGTAAGCGAGAAAAAATCTCTTGCTACAACATATATAGTCAAAGTGAGTGTGATAAACAGACATTGCATTTCCACCAATTAGATAAGCAGCTTGAACTTTGTGTCACTGAAAAAGTAGAAGAAATTACAAACACTCTTCCCATCACTTTTTAGCACAGGTAGTTGGATAAAATACAAACTTTATTTCCTTTCATCATTTGAACAGTGCAAAGGAGCACAAAGCACACACAAGCTGCATTCAGCAACAATATTCTTGTTTGTCTTATAAATACAAGGCAGATGCTAATTGAAAACACAAGGAAATTTGATCCTATTAAAAAGGCAGGAAGCTGCATTTAGTCAATTCATCATTAAATGCTTACTACAAGGCAGTGTTGCTGATGAAATAGTGCAAGAGCACACCCTCGTGGACAAAATGCTTACAGCACCTGGTATTCCCAGGCGGTCTCCCATCCAAGTACTAACCAGGCCCGACCCTGCTTAGCTTCCGAGATCAGCCGAGATCGTGCGTACCCAGGCTGGTATGGCCGTAAGCGAGAAAAAATCTCTTGCTACAACATATATAGTCAAAGTGAGTGTGATAAACAGACATTGCATTTCCACCAATTAGATAAGCAGCTTGAACTTTGTGTCACTGAAAAAGTAGAAGAAATTACAAACACTCTTCCCATCACTTTTTAGCACAGGTAGTTGGATAAAATACAAACTTTATTTCCTTTCATCATTTGAACAGTGCAAAGGAGCACAAAGCACACACAAGCTGCATTCAGCAACAATATTCTTGTTTGTCTTATAAATACAAGGCAGATGCTAATTGAAAACACAAGGAAATTTGATCCTATTAAAAAGGCAGGAAGCTGCATTTAGTCAATTCATCATTAAATGCTTACTACAAGGCAGTGTTGCTGATGAAATAGTGCAAGAGCACACCCTCGTGGACAAAATGCTTACAGCACCTGGTATTCCCAGGCGGTCTCCCATCCAAGTACTAACCAGGCCCGACCCTGCTTAGCTTCCGAGATCAGACGAGATCGGGCGTACCCAGGCTGATATGGCCGTAAGCTAGAAACAATCTCTTGCTACAACATATATAGTCAAAGTGAGTCTGATAAAACAGACATTTAGTCAATTCATCATTAAATGCTTACTACAAGGCAGTGTTGCTGATGAAATAGTGCAAGAGCACACCCTCGTGGACAAAATGCTTACAGCACCTGGTATTCCCAGGCGGTCTCCCATCCAAGTACTAACCAGGCCCAACCCTGCTTAGCTTCCGAGATCAGACGAGATCGGGAGTACCCAGGCTGGTATGGCCGTAAGCTAGAAACAATCTCTTGCTACAACATATATAGTCAAAGTGAGTGTGATAAACAGACATTGCATTTTCACCAATTAGATAAGCAGCTTGAACTTTGTGTCACTGAAAAAGTAGAAGAAATTACAAACACTGTTCCCATCACTTTTTAGCACAGGTAGTTGGATAAAATACAAACTTTTTTTCCTTTCATCATTTGAACAGGGGAAAGGAGCACAAAGCACACACAAGCTGCATTCAGCAACAATATTCTTGTTTGTCTTATAAATACAAGGCAGATGCTAATTGAAAACACAAGGAAATTTGATCCTATTAAAAAGGCAGGAAGCTGCATTTAGTCAATTCATCATTAAATGCTTACTACAAGGCAGTGTTGCTGATGAAATAGTGCAAGAGCACACCCTCGTGGACAAAATGCTTACAGCACCTGGTATTCCCAGGCGGTCTACCATCCAAGTACTGACCAGGCCCGACCCTGCTTAGCTTCCGAGATCAGACGAGATCGGGAGTACCCAGGCTGATATGGCCGTAAGCGAGAAACAATCTCTTGCTACAACATATATAGTCAAAGTGAGTCTGATAAAACAGACATTTAGTCAATTCATCATTAAATGCTTACTACAAGGCAGTGTTGCTGATGAAATAGTGCAAGAGCACACCCTCGTGGACAAAATGCTTACAGCACCTGGTATTCCCAGGCGGTCTCCCATCCAAGTACTAACCAGGCCCGACCCTGCTTAGCTTCCGAGAGCAGCCGAGATCGTGCGTACCCAGGCTGGTATGGCCGTAAGCGAGAAAAAATCTCTTGCTACAACATATATAGTCAAAGTGAGTGTGATAAACAGACATTGCATTTCCACCAATTAGATAAGCAGCTTGAACTTTGTGTCACTGAAAAAGTAGAAGAAATTACAAACACTCTTCCCATCACTTTTTAGCACAGGTAGTTGGATAAAATACAAACTTTATTTCCTTTCATCATTTGAACAGGGCAAAGGAGCACAAAGCACACACAAGCTGCATTCAGCAACAATATTCTTGTTTGTCTTATAAATACAAGGCAGATGCTAATTGAAAACACAAGGAAATTTGATCCTATTAAAAAGGCAGGAAGCTGCATTTAGTCAATTCATCATTAAATGCTTACTACAAGGCAGTGTTGCTGATGAAATAGTGCAAGAGCACACCCTCGTGGACAAAATGCTTACAGCACCTGGTATTCCCAGGCGGTCTCCCATCCAAGTACTAACCAGGCCCGACCCTGCTTAGCTTCCGAGATCAGACGAGATCGGGCGTACCCAGGCTGATATGGCCGTAAGCGAGAAGCAATCTCTTGCTACAACATATATAGTCAAAGTGAGTCTGATAAAACAGACATTTAGTGAATTCATCATTAAATGCTTACTACAAGGCAGTGTTGCTGATGAAATAGTGCAAGAGCACACCCTCGTGGACAAAATGCTTACAGCACCTGGTATTCCCAGGCGGTCTCCCATCCAAGTACTAACCAGGCCCGACCCTGCTTAGCTTCCGAGATCAGACGAGATCGTGCGTACCCAGGCTGGTATGGCCGTAAGCGAGAAAAAATCTCTTGCTACAACATATATAGTCAAAGTGAGTGTGATAAACAGACATTGCATTTCCACCAATTAGATAAGCAGCTTGAACTTTGTGTCACTGAAAAAGTAGAAGAAATTACAAACACTCTTCCCATGACTTTTTAGCACAGGTAGTTGGATAAAATACAAACTTTATTTCCTTTCATCAATTGAACAGGGCAAAGGAGCACAAAGCACACACAAGCTGCATTCAGCAACAATAT
Source organism: Salmo salar (assembly GCF_965601325.2). Classification (NCBI taxonomy): domain Eukaryota; kingdom Metazoa; phylum Chordata; class Actinopteri; order Salmoniformes; family Salmonidae; genus Salmo; species Salmo salar. The sequence continues at coordinate 3,879,613 of NC_138298.1, forward strand.
TCTTGTTTGTCTTATAAATACAAGGCAGATGCTAATTGAAAACACAAGGAAAATTGATCCTATTAAAAAGGCAGGAAGCTGCATTTAGTCAATTCATCATTAAATGCTTACTACAAGGCAGTGTTGCTGATGAAATAGTGCAAGAGCACACCCTCGTGGACAAAATGCTTACAGCACCTGGTATTCCCAGGCGGTCTCCCATCCAAGTACTAACCAGGCCCGACCCTGCTTAGCTTCCGAGATCAGACGAGATCGGGAGTACCCAGGCTGGTATGGCCGTAAGCTAGAAACAATCTCTTGCTACAACATATATAGTCAAAGTGAGTCTGATAAAACAGACATTTAGTCAATTCATCATTAAATGCTTACTACAAGGCAGTGTTGCTGA
>NC_138298.1:3895000-3902500 GCF_965601325.2 Salmo salar
TGCTGATGAAATAGTGCAAGAGCACACCCTCGTGGACAAAATGCTTACAGCACCTGGTATTCCCAGGCGGTCTCCCATCCAAGTACTAACCAGGCCCGACCCTGCTTAGCTTCCGAGATCAGACGAGATCGGGCGTACCCAGGCTTATATGGCCGTAAGCGAGAAACAATCTCTTGCTACAACATATATAGTCAAAGTGAGTCTGATAAAACAGACATTTAGTCAATTCATCATTAAATGCTTACTACAAGGCAGTGTTGCTGATGAAATAGTGCAAGAGCACACCCTCGTGGACAAAATGCTTACAGCACCTGGTATTCCCAGGCGGTCTCCCATCCAAGTACTAACCAGGCCCGACCCTGCTTAGCTTCCGAGATCAGACGAGATCGTGCGTACCCAGGCTGGTATGGCCGTAAGCGAGAAAAAATCTCTTGCTACAACATATATAGTCAAAGTGAGTGTGATAAACAGACATTGCATTTCCACCAATTAGATAAGCAGCTTGAACTTTGTGTCACTGAAAAAGTAGAAGAAATTACAAACACTCTTCCCATCACTTTTTAGCACAGGTAGTTGGATAAAATACAAACTTTATTTCCTTTCATCAATTGAACAGGGCAAAGGAGCACAAAGCACACACAAGCTGCATTCAGCAACAATATTCTTGTTTGTCTTATAAATACAAGGCAGATGCTAATTGAAAACACAAGGAAATTTGATCCTATTAAAAAGGCAGGAAGCTGCATTTAGTCAATTCATCATTAAATGCTTACTACAAGGCAGTGTTGCTGATGAAATAGTGCAAGAGCACACCCTCGTGGACAAAATGCTTACAGCACCTGGTATTCCCAGGCGGTCTCCCATCCAAGTACTAACCAGGCCCGACCCTGCTTAGCTTCCGAGATCAGACGAGATCGGGAGTACCTTTTTTTTTTTATCTTTTATTATGAAAAAACACATAATATTTACAATATTCAAACAATAATAATAAAAAGGATGAACAATTCATCCTTTTACAAAATCAAAAAAGAAAAGAAAATAAAACCAATTAAAAAACACAATCATCCACTAAAACCAATTAATAATTAAAAGCAAGTTTTCCATTTTGATCAATTTCGATAAAAGTGCTCCCCCACACAAACAGTTTTTCAAAATTACATCCTCCATATTTATATATTAGTTCAATATCTTTCTCTAAAATACTTTTAAATAAAACCTCCACACTCACAATTTTCCCTTCATAATGTCCTAAATTCCTTCTTTGTCTTACAGCGTATCTAGCATGGCTAAGAACAAAATTCATCAAATTAATATTAAAAACTTTGCTTTTTCCATTTATACCAAATAGAAACAACCTCCTCCACTCAACCCCATTTACAATATCTTCTCCCCAATGTTGTTCTAAAAGCCCCTTTATAAACTCATGAAACCCTTGTAATCTACTACATTCAATAAAAAAGTGCATAAAATTTTCCACCTCCGTACCACAAATATCACATTCTCTTTTAATGTCTCTATTTATTTGATGTAAAACCACGTTCGTAAAAATCCTATTATGTTTCAATTTAAAATCATTATCTTCACATTCTATAGAATTATATTTAACATTGACATTCTTCCATATTGATTTTACATCTATATTTACAAATACCCTAGACCACACTTTTTCTGAAGCAGGAGCTTTTATCTCTCTTAAAATACATTTTTCATAAATCTTTTTAACTTTCAAACCTGATAAAACATGTTTCTCCCCATTACTTTCATAATATAAAACCGGTAAACCCTTAGCCCTCTCAACCACCTCTGTATTTATTAAAAGCACCCATTCTTCAGGAATACACCCTAAAATTCTCTTATACATATTTTCTATTGTAGTTTTACTTATTTCATCTTCTACTTCACAAACATTATCATAGATCGCTTGTACAGTAAGAAACCCTGGAATGACCTCGTATAAAATATCCCCAATCTGTCTCATCCCAGCCCTCATAAAATATTTACAAAACAACATCTTATTATTATATTGTATCTTGGGATTTAAGAAAATTGGCTGATTTAAAATATTGTCTAAAATGGTACACTCATAATAAATATTTGGTAAAAACTCCCCCCAAGCTTCAAACACTTCTCTATAAAACAATGGTATATTACTTAACATTTCTTTTTTCATGCACATCAATAAACCATTGTCCCCCATCCTCCCAACCTCCTGCAAATACTCCTTAAAAAATCTTTTCCATCCATAATCTAGTTCACCATATAAATATTTCCGTACCATTTTAACTCTAATTGCTTTTTTCCTTACATTTAAATCCACCAACTTCAAACCCCCCTCCTCATATCCTGCAATCAATGTTTTAAAAGAAATTTTCGCTCCTTTCCCATCCCATAAAAAATCAACTAAAATCGTATTCATTTCAGATAAAACCCATTCTGGTACATCTAAAACGTTCATGACATGAATAAAAATTGACATCAGCAAGGAATTTACAACAATTACTTTCCCTTTTAATTTCAAAGCCCTCCCCCTCCACATATTTACTACCTTCCTAACTTTATTTATAACCCCACTCCATGTCAGATCCCTAGCTTCTTGTTCCTTCACCCCTAAAAACACACCTAACACCTTAAAATAATCATTTACCACCTTAAAAGGAAAAGTCCCCTCATTATTCTTCCCAACATACATTATTACTGACTTTTCCATATTCACTTTAGCTCCTGAGGCTTTCTCATATACTTTAAAACACTCCATCACCTTTTTAACACTTCCCTCATCTCTGACTGTAATTGTGGTATCGTCTGCATATTGATGAATTAAACTAAAACCTCCTTGCGGAGTCTCTACACAATTTATAAAATGATCTTTTTTAAGGTATGCCGCTAAGGGTTCTACTGATAAAACAAACAATAAAGCTGATAAAGGGCACCCCTGTCTCACTGACCTCTCAAGAATAAAAGAATCTGTTAAAACCCCATTACATTTAACCCTACTTTTAGCCTTTCTATATAATAATTTTATCCATCTTATTATACCATTTCCAAACCCATACTTTTCCAGTACCCTAAACATAAAATCATGTTCCACCCTGTCAAAAGCTTTATTAAAATCTATACTTAAAACAATCCCCCCCATCTTGTCACTATTCATTTTATTTATCACATCTCTAAGTGTAGTTATGGTATCTGCTATATCTCTTCCAGGCACACTATAATTTTGTGTAGGTGCTATAATATCATTTAAAACCATCTTCATCCTATTTGCCAGTATCTTAGCTAAAATCTTATAATCTGAGTTTAATAAACTAATTGGCCTATAATTTTCTAGTTTCAGTTTGCTCCCCTTATTTTTATATAAAATCGATATCAGCCCTGTCAACATGGAATCTGAAACAGTATCATTGTCTTCCATATATTGATATACTTCTAATAAAATAGGTGCTAAAATACTTTCATACATTTTATAAAACTCTGCAATTAGTCCATCTACTCCAGGACTTTTATTTATTTGTAAACCCTTAATTGCATCTTTCACTTCATCCATTGTTATCTTCCTATCACACATTTGCTTATCTTCAACACCAATTTGCACATCCACACTACTTAAAATCTCTTTTACACACCCCTCCTCCACCTCCCCTTTCTTAAATAAATCCTTATAAAAATTCTGTACAGTTTCTAATATTTCAACATAATCAATTACCACTTCACCCTTTACATTTTCAATCTCACTAATATATGATTTCATCTGTTTAGTTTTCTCTAAACCAAGAAAAAACGACGTACATTTCTCCCTTTCTAAAACATATTTTGCCCTACTTCTTATAATTGCACCCTTACACTTATCTATTTCACATTTGCTCAATTTTTCTTTTAAATCTAAAAACTTTTCAATAGTATAATCAGGATCACTATCACATTTCTTCATTTCTTCATTCAATTTTGTTCTTAAATAATTTTCTGCTCTTGTCATCCTACTCCTCTTCTTCCTTGCATATCTAATACTAAAAACTTTTATTTTTTCTTTAACATTTTCCCACCACTTGCACTTATCATTCCCTTTTTGCCTATCCTCCATTTCATCTTCTATCAAAGATTTAAGTTGTTTCCCGTATTCCTCATCACCTAGATACCCTGCATTCATACACCATATTCCCCCCCCCTTTCCTTTCCTTATCTAACCCCACCGAAAATGTTAACCCAGCATGATCACTAAAAGTTGTAAAAATATATTTAATATCCTTCATAAAATTCCTTAACCCTTCGTTTACTAAAACCAAATCTATCCGTGTCTGTTTCAATTCCCCTAAAACCACCTGCCTTCTAGAAAATTCTCTCTTATTCGGATTCTCCTCCCTCCATATATCAATTAAATTGTTTTCAACCATCATTTTCCTTAAAACCCCCCTAGATACATCACTTCTAAAAATAGCTCCCCTTGTCATATCTAGTCTATCCATTTTTACATTAAAATCCCCAACTAAAATACAGTTTCCCTTGCACCATTTCGCTAATTCTAAAAATAAATTCCTTCTCTCTATTTCATTATTCGGCGCATAAATATTTATAATCCTAAAAACCCTAATCATATACTCAAAGTCTAAAATTAAAATCCGCCCATTATTATCATTATATATCTTCTTCACATTTTCTACTACATCCTTCCTTATTAAAATTGCAACCCCACATGAATTCCCCCTACCATTGTTTACATAAATAAAATCCCTCCATATTTTCTGTACTTCTAAAACACACATATTATCCCAGTGCGTCTCTTGAATACATAAAATATCAGAATTCTTTATGTGTACTATTCTATTAAATTTTCCTATTGTTCTCAACCCATTCGCATTTATCGACATTATTGTGACCATACTAATAAATAATAAAATTATAAAATATAATTTCATTATCCTCTACCTTTTATCCAGTTTCTTTCCTCTTCCACCCTTTCTCTCCCCCCCCTCCGCTGCTTTCCTCTTCCTGTATCCTCCTCTCATTCTTTCAAACTTTTCCCCATCATCCGAGTCCGATATCTCCTCCAAGTCCATTTCATCCAGCCAACTTTTCTTCTTTACACCCTCGTCCGTTGTGCTCCCCGTGTTCATCGCCGATTCTGGAATGTTCGTTGTGCTCCCCGTGTTCTCCGCCGTTTCTGGAATGTTCATCTCCGTCTCATGTGTAGTCGTCGTTGTGCTCCCCGTGTTCTCCGCCGTTTCTGGAATGTTCATCTCCGTCTCATATATTGTCGTCGTTGTGCTCCCCGTGTTCATACCCGTCTCTATTATTGTCATTAAACTTAAAACCCTCTCCATTTCTTCACCCCCCGAGTTACTTGTTTGTGCTGTGCTTTCCCCTAAAACCTGTGAGTCCCCCGAGCTTCCCCCCAGTCCACTCCCCCCCTCCTCCTGAAAACTCCATCTTCTTATTTCTGAATCCATGCTGCTCCCAATTTCGTTAATCTTCTGGTCTTCCTTCTTCTCCCTTCTTCCTTCCTCCGTCTCTCCACCTTCCACCACATCATCTCCTCCATCTTCTTCTCCTTCTTCCGACAATACAACTGCTTCCTCGAATAGTACTTGACTCCCCTCTTCAGTCATAACTTCTCCACAGTTGCATTCCGCCAATCTCTTTCTGCATCTACCACAAACATTCCTTTCCTTCTCTCCGACACACTCTCTCGCATAATGGCCTTGATTGCCGCACTTGAAACACTTGAATTCAGGGCAATCTTTAACTATGTGCCCAGGTTGTATGCACAATCGACAAACTCTGACCTGCTTGTCATGGATCACCCTGAAGTATTCAGCTCCTTCCAGCGTCTCAATTTTTGTGGAATATGGCAATGATGTGACTTTTTCCGTAAATTTAACTTTACAGAACCTTGTTCCGTCAACCACCTCCGTTCCAGGCCAAACTCTCCTCCTTATCTCCGATACGGCCGTTACTCCCCAGCTTCTCAACTTGTCCAGTATCACTTTATCTTCTATATATACCGGTAGATTCATAAAAGACACCACCAATTCATTAATATTCACATCTCTCGCCAGTATCTTGTTGTCCTTTATCCGTATACCGTCCATTAGCCGTTCTTTACCTTTTCCGTTTCTCATCGTAATTTCATATTTCTTATCTCCTTTCATTCGGCATCCCACCACCTCTCCACACGTCTCCTTAATTGCTCGTAGTAATTCCATCGTCGTCACCTTATCTTCTCCCACCAACTCAATTGCCACCGTGTATTCTTTTCCATATTTCATTCCTCCTTTTTCGTTTTCCTTCCGTTGCGCATTTTCGTTGTCTTTGTCCGTTCCGTTTGTCGTTGCCATGTTGTCCGTCATTGTGAATCAAAAATGAAAGCGAAAAAACCTCCCCCAGGCAGCAAAACTGCAGGGGGGGAAAACTAAACAAAACGAAAAACTATCCAAATGAAAAAACAATAAATTATATTGCAAAATCCAAAAAAGAAACGAAAATAGCTCTCGAGCAAACACTCTCAAGCAAACACTCACAGCTCAATTACTCGCACCTGTCGTCACTTCTCCAATCAAGGATTAGCGCCCCCAGGCTGGTATGGCCGTAAGCTAGAAACAATCTCTTGCTACAACATATATAGTCAAAGTGAGTGTGATAAACAGACATTGCATTTTCACCAATTAGATAAGCAGCTTGAACTTTGTGTCACTGAAAAAGTAGAAGAAATTACAAACACTGTTCCCATCACTTTTTAGCACAGGTAGTTGGATAAAATACAAACTTTTTTTCCTTTCATCATTTGAACAGGGCAAAGGAGCACAAAGCACACACAAGCTGCATTCAGCAACAATATTCTTGTTTGTCTTATAAATACAAGGCAGATGCTAATTGAAAACACAAGGAAATTTGATCCTATTAAAAAGGCAGGAAGCTGCATTTAGTCAATTCATCATTAAATGCTTACTACAAGGCAGTGTTGCTGATGAAATAGTGCAAGAGCACACCCTCGTGGACAAAATGCTTACAGCACCTGGTATTCCCAGGCGGTCTCCCATCCAAGTACTAACCAGGCCCGACCCTGCTTAGCTTCCGAGATCAGACGAGATCGTGCGTACCCAGGCTGGTATGGCCGTAAGCGAGAAAAAATCTCTTGCTACAACATATATAGTCAAAGTGAGTGTGATAAACAGACATTGCATTTCCACCAATTAGATAAGCAGCTTGAACTTTGTGTCACTGAAAAAGTAGAAGAAATTACAAACACTCTTCCCATCACTTTTTAGCACAGGTAGTTGGATAAAATACAAACTTTATTTCCTTTCATCAATTGAACAGGGCAAAGGAGCACAAAGCACACACAAGCTGCATTCAGCAACAATATTCTTGTTTGTCTTATAAATACAAGGCAGATGCTAATTGAAAACACAAGGAAATTTGATCCTATTAAAAAGGCAGGAAGCTGCATTTAGTCAATTCATCATTAAATGCTTACTTCAAGGCAGTGTTGCTGATGAAATAGTGCAG
>NC_138298.1:3920000-3927500 GCF_965601325.2 Salmo salar
TACAATATTCAAACAATAATAATAAAAAGGATGAACAATTCATCCTTTTACAAAATCAAAAAAGAAAAGAAAATAAAACCAATTAAAAAACACAATCATCCACTAAAACCAATTAATAATTAAAAGCAAGTTTTCCATTTTGATCAATTTCGATAAAAGTGCTCCCCCACACAAACAGTTTTTCAAAATTACATCCTCCATATTTATATATTAGTTCAATATCTTTCTCTAAAATACTTTTAAATAAAACCTCCACACTCACAATTTTCCCTTCATAATGTCCTAAATTCCTTCTTTGTCTTACAGCGTATCTAGCATGGCTAAGAACAAAATTCATCAAATTAATATTAAAAACTTTGCTTTTTCCATTTATACCAAATAGAAACAACCTCCTCCACTCAACCCCATTTACAATATCTTCTCCCCAATGTTGTTCTAAAAGCCCCTTTATAAACTCATGAAACCCTTGTAATCTACTACATTCAATAAAAAAGTGCATAAAATTTTCCACCTCCGTACCACAAATATCACATTCTCTTTTAATGTCTCTATTTATTTGATGTAAAACCACGTTCGTAAAAATCCTATTATGTTTCAATTTAAAATCATTATCTTCACATTCTATAGAATTATATTTAACATTGACATTCTTCCATATTGATTTTACATCTATATTTACAAATACCCTAGACCACACTTTTTCTGAAGCAGGAGCTTTTATCTCTCTTAAAATACATTTTTCATAAATCTTTTTAACTTTCAAACCTGATAAAACATGTTTCTCCCCATTACTTTCATAATATAAAACCGGTAAACCCTTAGCCCTCTCAACCACCTCTGTATTTATTAAAAGCACCCATTCTTCAGGAATACACCCTAAAATTCTCTTATACATATTTTCTATTGTAGTTTTACTTATTTCATCTTCTACTTCACAAACATTATCATAGATCGCTTGTACAGTAAGAAACCCTGGAATGACCTCGTATAAAATATCCCCAATCTGTCTCATCCCAGCCCTCATAAAATATTTACAAAACAACATCTTATTATTATATTGTATCTTGGGATTTAAGAAAATTGGCTGATTTAAAATATTGTCTAAAATGGTACACTCATAATAAATATTTGGTAAAAACTCCCCCCAAGCTTCAAACACTTCTCTATAAAACAATGGTATATTACTTAACATTTCTTTTTTCATGCACATCAATAAACCATTGTCCCCCATCCTCCCAACCTCCTGCAAATACTCCTTAAAAAATCTTTTCCATCCATAATCTAGTTCACCATATAAATATTTCCGTACCATTTTAACTCTAATTGCTTTTTTCCTTACATTTAAATCCACCAACTTCAAACCCCCCTCCTCATATCCTGCAATCAATGTTTTAAAAGAAATTTTCGCTCCTTTCCCATCCCATAAAAAATCAACTAAAATCGTATTCATTTCAGATAAAACCCATTCTGGTACATCTAAAACGTTCATGACATGAATAAAAATTGACATCAGCAAGGAATTTACAACAATTACTTTCCCTTTTAATTTCAAAGCCCTCCCCCTCCACATATTTACTACCTTCCTAACTTTATTTATAACCCCACTCCATGTCAGATCCCTAGCTTCTTGTTCCTTCACCCCTAAAAACACACCTAACACCTTAAAATAATCATTTACCACCTTAAAAGGAAAAGTCCCCTCATTATTCTTCCCAACATACATTATTACTGACTTTTCCATATTCACTTTAGCTCCTGAGGCTTTCTCATATACTTTAAAACACTCCATCACCCTTTTAACACTTCCCTCATCTCTGACTGTAATTGTGGTATCGTCTGCATATTGATGAATTAAACTAAAACCTCCTTGCGGAGTCTCTACACAATTTATAAAATGATCTTTTTTAAGGTATGCCGCTAAGGGTTCTACTGATAAAACAAACAATAAAGCTGATAAAGGGCACCCCTGTCTCACTGACCTCTCAAGAATAAAAGAATCTGTTAAAACCCCATTACATTTAACCCTACTTTTAGCCTTTCTATATAATAATTTTATCCATCTTATTATACCATTTCCAAACCCATACTTTTCCAGTACCCTAAACATAAAATCATGTTCCACCCTGTCAAAAGCTTTATTAAAATCTATACTTAAAACAATCCCCCCCATCTTGTCACTATTCATTTTATTTATCACATCTCTAAGTGTAGTTATGGTATCTGCTATATCTCTTCCAGGCACACTATAATTTTGTGTAGGTGCTATAATATCATTTAAAACCATCTTCATCCTATTTGCCAGTATCTTAGCTAAAATCTTATAATCTGAGTTTAATAAACTAATTGGCCTATAATTTTCTAGTTTCAGTTTGCTCCCCTTATTTTTATATAAAATCGATATCAGCCCTGTCACCATGGAATCTGAAACAGTATCATTGTCTTCCATATATTGATATACTTCTAATAAAATAGGTGCTAAAATACTTTCATACATTTTATAAAACTCTGCAATTAGTCCATCTACTCCAGGACTTTTATTTATTTGTAAACCCTTAATTGCATCTTTCACTTCATCCATTGTTATCTTCCTATCACACATTTGCTTATCTTCAACACCAATTTGCACATCCACACTACTTAAAATCTCTTTTACACACCCCTCCTCCACCTCCCCTTTCTTAAATAAATCCTTATAAAAATTCTGTACAGTTTCTAATATTTCAACATAATCAATTACCACTTCACCCTTTACATTTTCAATCTCACTAATATATGATTTCATCTGTTTAGTTTTCTCTAAACCAAGAAAAAACGACGTACATTTCTCCCTTTCTAAAACATATTTTGCCCTACTTCTTATAATTGCACCCTTACACTTATCTATTTCACATTTGCTCAATTTTTCTTTTAAATCTAAAAACTTTTCAATAGTATAATCAGGATCACTATCACATTTCTTCATTTCTTCATTCAATTTTGTTCTTAAATAATTTTCTGCTCTTGTCATCCTACTCCTCTTCTTCCTTGCATATCTAATACTAAAAACTTTTATTTTTTCTTTAACATTTTCCCACCACTTGCACTTATCATTCCCTTTTTGCCTATCCTCCATTTCATCTTCTATCAAAGATTTAAGTTGTTTCCCGTATTCCTCATCACCTAGATACCCTGCATTCATACACCATATTCCCCCCCCCTTTCCTTTCCTTATCTAACCCCACCGAAAATGTTAACCCAGCATGATCACTAAAAGTTGTAAAAATATATTTAATATCCTTCATAAAATTCCTTAACCCTTCGTTTACTAAAACCAAATCTATCCGTGTCTGTTTCAATTCCCCTAAAACCACCTGCCTTCTAGAAAATTCTCTCTTATTCGGATTCTCCTCCCTCCATATATCAATTAAATTGTTTTCAACCATCATTTTCCTTAAAACCCCCCTAGATACATCACTTCTAAAAATAGCTCCCCTTGTCATATCTAGTCTATCCATTTTTACATTAAAATCCCCAACTAAAATACAGTTTCCCTTGCACCATTTCGCTAATTCTAAAAATAAATTCCTTCTCTCTATTTCATTATTCGGCGCATAAATATTTATAATCCTAAAAACCCTAATCATATACTCAAAGTCTAAAATTAAAATCCGCCCATTATTATCATTATATATCTTCTTCACATTTTCTACTACATCCTTCCTTATTAAAATTGCAACCCCACATGAATTCCCCCTACCATTGTTTACATAAATAAAATCCCTCCATATTTTCTGTACTTCTAAAACACACATATTATCCCAGTGCGTCTCTTGAATACATAAAATATCAGAATTCTTTATGTGTACTATTCTATTAAATTTTCCTATTGTTCTCAACCCATTCGCATTTATCGACATTATTGTGACCATACTAATAAATAATAAAATTATAAAATATAATTTCATTATCCTCTACCTTTTATCCAGTTTCTTTCCTCTTCCACCCTTTCTCTCCCCCCCCTCCGCTGCTTTCCTCTTCCTGTATCCTCCTCTCATTCTTTCAAACTTTTCCCCATCATCCGAGTCCGATATCTCCTCCAAGTCCATTTCATCCAGCCAACTTTTCTTCTTTACACCCTCGTCCGTTGTGCTCCCCGTGTTCATCGCCGATTCTGGAATGTTCGTTGTGCTCCCCGTGTTCTCCGCCGTTTCTGGAATGTTCATCTCCGTCTCATGTGTAGTCGTCGTTGTGCTCCCCGTGTTCTCCGCCGTTTCTGGAATGTTCATCTCCGTCTCATATATTGTCGTCGTTGTGCTCCCCGTGTTCATACCCGTCTCTATTATTGTCATTAAACTTAAAACCCTCTCCATTTCTTCACCCCCCGAGTTACTTGTTTGTGCTGTGCTTTCCCCTAAAACCTGTGAGTCCCCCGAGCTTCCCCCCAGTCCACTCCCCCCCTCCTCCTGAAAACTCCATCTTCTTATTTCTGAATCCATGCTGCTCCCAATTTCGTTAATCTTCTGGTCTTCCTTCTTCTCCCTTCTTCCTTCCTCCGTCTCTCCACCTTCCACCACATCATCTCCTCCATCTTCTTCTCCTTCTTCCGACAATACAACTGCTTCCTCGAATAGTACTTGACTCCCCTCTTCAGTCATAACTTCTCCACAGTTGCATTCCGCCAATCTCTTTCTGCATCTACCACAAACATTCCTTTCCTTCTCTCCGACACACTCTCTCGCATAATGGCCTTGATTGCCGCACTTGAAACACTTGAATTCAGGGCAATCTTTAACTATGTGCCCAGGTTGTATGCACAATCGACAAACTCTGACCTGCTTGTCATGGATCACCCTGAAGTATTCAGCTCCTTCCAGCGTCTCAATTTTTGTGGAATATGGCAATGATGTGACTTTTTCCGTAAATTTAACTTTACAGAACCTTGTTCCGTCAACCACCTCCGTTCCAGGCCAAACTCTCCTCCTTATCTCCGATACGGCCGTTACTCCCCAGCTTCTCAACTTGTCCAGTATCACTTTATCTTCTATATATACCGGTAGATTCATAAAAGACACCACCAATTCATTAATATTCACATCTCTCGCCAGTATCTTGTTGTCCTTTATCCGTATACCGTCCATTAGCCGTTCTTTACCTTTTCCGTTTCTCATCGTAATTTCATATTTCTTATCTCCTTTCATTCGGCATCCCACCACCTCTCCACACGTCTCCTTAATTGCTCGTAGTAATTCCATCGTCGTCACCTTATCTTCTCCCACCAACTCAATTGCCACCGTGTATTCTTTTCCATATTTCATTCCTCCTTTTTCGTTTTCCTTCCGTTGCGCATTTTCGTTGTCTTTGTCCGTTCCGTTTGTCGTTGCCATGTTGTCCGTCATTGTGAATCAAAAATGAAAGCGAAAAAACCTCCCCCAGGCAGCAAAACTGCAGGGGGGGAAAACTAAACAAAACGAAAAACTATCCAAATGAAAAAACAATAAATTATATTGCAAAATCCAAAAAAGAAACGAAAATAGCTCTCGAGCAAACACTCTCAAGCAAACACTCACAGCTCAATTACTCGCACCTGTCGTCACTTCTCCAATCAAGGATTAGCGCCCCCAGGCTGGTATGGCCGTAAGCTAGAAACAATCTCTTGCTACAACATATATAGTCAAAGTGAGTGTGATAAACAGACATTGCATTTTCACCAATTAGATAAGCAGCTTGAACTTTGTGTCACTGAAAAAGTAGAAGAAATTACAAACACTGTTCCCATCACTTTTTAGCACAGGTAGTTGGATAAAATACAAACTTTTTTTCCTTTCATCATTTGAACAGGGCAAAGGAGCACAAAGCACACACAAGCTGCATTCAGCAACAATATTCTTGTTTGTCTTATAAATACAAGGCAGATGCTAATTGAAAACACAAGGAAATTTGATCCTATTAAAAAGGCAGGAAGCTGCATTTAGTCAATTCATCATTAAATGCTTACTACAAGGCAGTGTTGCTGATGAAATAGTGCAAGAGCACACCCTCGTGGACAAAATGCTTACAGCACCTGGTATTCCCAGGCGGTCTCCCATCCAAGTACTAACCAGGCCCGACCCTGCTTAGCTTCCGAGATCAGACGAGATCGGGCGTACCCAGGCTGGTATGGCCGTAAGCGAGAAACAATCTCTTGCTACAACATATATAGTCAAAGTGAGTGTGATAAACAGACATTGCATTTTCACCAATTAGATAAGCAGCTTGAACTTTGTGTCACTGAAAAAGTAGAAGAAATTACAAACACTGTTCCCATCACTTTTTAGCACAGGTAGTTGGATAAAATACAAACTTTATTTCCTTTCATCATTTGAACAGGGCAAAGGAGCACAAAGCACACACAAGCTGCATTCAGCAACAATATTCTTGTTTGTCTTATAAATACAAGGCAGATGCTAATTGAAAACACAAGGAAATTTGATCCTATTAAAAAGGCAGGAAGCTGCATTTAGTCAATTCATCATTAAATGCTTACTACAAGGCAGTGTTGCTGATGAAATAGTGCAGGGGCACACCCTCGTGGACAAAATGCTTACAGCACCTGGTATTCCCAGGCGGTCTCCCATCCAAGTACTAACCAGGCCCGACCCTGCTTAGCTTCCGAGATCAGACGAGATCGGGTGTACCCAGGCTGGTATGGCCGTAAGCGAGAAACAATCTCTTGCTACAACATATATAGTCAAAGTGAGTCTGATAAAACAGACATTTAGTCAATTCATCATTAAATGCTTAATACAAGGCAGTGTTGCTGATGAAATAGTGCAAGAGCACACCCTCGTGGACAAAATGCTTACAGCACCTGGTATTCCCAGGCGGTCTCCCATCCAAGTACTAACCAGGCCCGACCCTGCTTAGCTTCCGAGATCAGACGAGATCGGGCGTACCCAGGCTGGTATGGCCGTAAGCGAGAAACAATCTCTTGCTACAACATATATAGTCAAAGTGAGTGTGATAAACAGACATTGCATTTTCAAAAATTAGATAAGCAGCTTGAACTTTGTGTCACTGAAAAAGTAGAAGAAATTACAAACACTGTTCCCATCACTTTTTAGCACAGTTAGTTGGATAAAATACAAACTTTATTTCCTTTCATCATTTGAACAGGGCAAAGGAGCACAAAGCACACACAAGCTGCATTCAGCAACAATATTCTTGTTTGTCTTATAAATACAAGGCAGATGCTAATTGAAAACACAAGGAAATTTGATCCTATTAAAAAGGCAGGAAGCTGCATTTAGTCAATTCATCATTAAATGCTTACTACAAGGCAGTGTTGCTGATGAAATAGTGCAGGGGCACACCCTCGTGGACAAAATGCTTACAGCACCTGGTATTCCCAGGCGGTCTCCCATCCAAGTACTAACCAGGACCGACCCTGCTTAGCTTCCGAGATCGCTGACGGGGTACCCAGGCTGGTATGGCCGTAAGCGAGAAACAATCTCTTGCTACAACATATATAGTCAAAGTGAGTCT
>NC_138298.1:3937500-3942500 GCF_965601325.2 Salmo salar
TGCTACAACATATATAGTCAAAGTGAGTCTGATAAAACAGACATTTAGTCAATTCATCATTAAATGCTTAATACAAGGCAGTGTTGCTGATGAAATAGTGCAAGAGCACACCCTCGTGGACAAAATGCTTACAGCACCTGGTATTCCCAGGCGGTCTCCCATCCAAGTACTAACCAGGCCCGACCCTGCTTAGCTTCCGAGATCAGACGAGATCGGGCGTACCCAGGCTGGTATGGCCGTAAGCGAGAAACAATCTCTTGCTACAACATATATAGTCAAAGTGAGTGTGATAAACAGACATTGCATTTTCACCAATTAGATAAGCAGCTTGAACTTTGTGTCACTGAAAAAGTAGAAGAAATTACAAACACTGTTCCCATCACTTTTTAGCACAGGTAGTTGGATAAAATACAAACTTTATTTCCTTTCATCATTTGAACAGGGCAAAGGAGCACAAAGCACACACAAGCTGCATTCAGCAACAATATTCTTGTTTGTCTTATAAATACAAGGCAGATGCTAATTGAAAACACAAGGAAATTTGATCCTATTAAAAAGGCAGGAAGCTGCATTTAGTCAATTCATCATTAAATGCTTACTTCAAGGCAGTGTTGCTGATGAAATAGTGCAGGGGCACACCCTCGTGGACAAAATGCTTACAGCACCTGGTATTCCCAGGCGGTCTCCCATCCAAGTACTAACCAGGCCCGACCCTGCTTAGCTTCCGAGATCAGACGAGATCGGGCGTACCCAGGCTGGTATGGCCGTAAGCGAGAAACAATCTCTTGCTACAACATATATAGTCAAAGTGAGTCTGATAAAACAGACATTTAGTCAATTCATCATTAAATGCTTAATACAAGGCAGTGTTGCTGATGAAATAGTGCAAGAGCACACCCTCGTGGACAAAATGCTTACAGCACCTGGTATTCCCAGGCGGTCTCCCATCCAAGTACTAACCAGGCCCGACCCTGCTTAGCTTCCGAGATCAGACGAGATCGGGCGTACCCAGGCTGGTATGGCCGTAAGCGAGAAACAATCTCTTGCTACAACATATATAGTCAAAGTGAGTGTGATAAACAGACATTGCATTTTCACCAATTAGATAAGCAGCTTGAACTTTGTGTCACTGAAAAAGTAGAAGAAATTACAAACACTGTTCCCATCACTTTTTAGCACAGGTAGTTGGATAAAATACAAACTTTATTTCCTTTCATCATTTGAACAGGGCAAAGGAGCACAAAGCACACACAAGCTGCATTCAGCAACAATATTCTTGTTTGTCTTATAAATACAAGGCAGATGCTAATTGAAAACACAAGGAAATTTGATCCTATTAAAAAGGCAGGAAGCTGCATTTAGTCAATTCATCATTAAATGCTTACTTCAAGGCAGTGTTGCTGATGAAATAGTGCAGGGGCACACCCTCGTGGACAAAATGCTTACAGCACCTGGTATTCCCAGGCGGTCTCCCATCCAAGTACTAACCAGGCCCGACCCTGCTTAGCTTCCGAGATCAGACGAGATCGGGCGTACCCAGGCTGGTATGGCCGTAAGCGAGAAACAATCTCTTGCTACAACATATATAGTCAAAGTGAGTCTGATAAAACAGACATTTAGTCAATTCATCATTAAATGCTTAATACAAGGCAGTGTTGCTGATGAAATAGTGCAAGAGCACACCCTCGTGGACAAAATGCTTACAGCACCTGGTATTCCCAGGCGGTCTCCCATCCAAGTACTAACCAGGCCCGACCCTGCTTAGCTTCCGAGATCAGACGAGATCGGGCGTACCCAGGCTGGTATGGCCGTAAGCGAGAAACAATCTCTTGCTACAACATATATAGTCAAAGTGAGTGTGATAAACAGACATTGCATTTTCACCAATTAGATAAGCAGCTTGAACTTTGTGTCACTGAAAAAGTAGAAGAAATTACAAACACTGTTCCCATCACTTTTTAGCACAGGTAGTTGGATAAAATACAAACTTTATTTCCTTTCATCATTTGAACAGGGCAAAGGAGCACAAAGCACACACAAGCTGCATTCAGCAACAATATTCTTGTTTGTCTTATAAATACAAGGCAGATGCTAATTGAAAACACAAGGAAATTTGATCCTATTAAAAAGGCAGGAAGCTGCATTTAGTCAATTCATCATTAAATGCTTACTTCAAGGCAGTGTTGCTGATGAAATAGTGCAGGGGCACACCCTCGTGGACAAAATGCTTACAGCACCTGGTATTCCCAGGCGGTCTCCCATCCAAGTACTAACCAGGCCCGACCCTGCTTAGCTTCCGAGATCAGACGAGATCGGGCGTACCCAGGCTGGTATGGCCGTAAGCGAGAAACAATCTCTTGCTACAACATATATAGTCAAAGTGAGTCTGATAAAACAGACATTTAGTCAATTCATCATTAAATGCTTAATACAAGGCAGTGTTGCTGATGAAATAGTGCAAGAGCACACCCTCGTGGACAAAATGCTTACAGCACCTGGTATTCCCAGGCGGTCTCCCATCCAAGTACTAACCAGGCCCGACCCTGCTTAGCTTCCGAGATCAGACGAGATCGGGCGTACCCAGGCTGGTATGGCCGTAAGCGAGAAACAATATCTTGCTACAACATATATAGTCAAAGTGAGTCTGATAAAACAGACATTTAGTCAATTCATCATTAAATGCTTAATACAAGGCAGTGTTGCTGATGAAATAGTGCAAGAGCACACCCTCGTGGACAAAATGCTTACAGCACCTGGTATTCCCAGGCGGTCTCCCATCCAAGTACTAACCAGGCCCGACCCTGCTTAGCTTCCGAGATCAGACGAGATCGGGCGTACCCAGGCTGGTATGGCCGTAAGCGAGAAACAATCTCTTGCTACAACATATATAGTCAAAGTGAGTGTGATAAACAGACATTGCATTTTCACCAATTAGATAAGCAGCTTGAACTTTGTGTCACTGAAAAAGTAGAAGAAATTACAAACACTGTTCCCATCACTTTTTAGCACAGGTAGTTGGATAAAATACAAACTTTATTTCCTTTCATCATTTGAACAGGGCAAAGGAGCACAAAGCACACACAAGCTGCATTCAGCAACAATATTCTTGTTTGTCTTATAAATACAAGGCAGATGCTAATTGAAAACACAAGGAAATTTGATCCTATTAAAAAGGCAGGAAGCTGCATTTAGTCAATTCATCATTAAATGCTTACTACAAGGCAGTGTTGCTGATGAAATAGTGCAGGGGCACACCCTCGTGGACAAAATGCTTACAGCACCTGGTATTCCCAGGCGGTCTCCCATCCAAGTACTAACCAGGCCCGACCCTGCTTAGCTTCCGAGATCAGACGAGATCGGGCGTACCCAGGCTGGTATGGCCGTAAGCGAGAAACAATCTCTTGCTACAACATATATAGTCAAAGTGAGTCTGATAAAACAGACATTTAGTCAATTCATCATTAAATGCTTAATACAAGGCAGTGTTGCTGATGAAATAGTGCAAGAGCACACCCTCGTGGACAAAATGCTTACAGCACCTGGTATTCCCAGGCGGTCTCCCATCCAAGTACTAACCAGGCCCGACCCTGCTTAGCTTCCGAGATCAGACGAGATCGGGCGTACCCAGGCTGGTATGGCCGTAAGCGAGAAACAATCTCTTGCTACAACATATATAGTCAAAGTGAGTGTGATAAACAGACATTGCATTTTCACCAATTAGATAAGCAGCTTGAACTTTGTGTCACTGAAAAAGTAGAAGAAATTACAAACACTGTTCCCATCACTTTTTAGCACAGGTAGTTGGATAAAATACAAACTTTATTTCCTTTCATCATTTGAACAGGGCAAAGGAGCACAAAGCACACACAAGCTGCATTCAGCAACAATATTCTTGTTTGTCTTATAAATACAAGGCAGATGCTAATTGAAAACACAAGGAAATTTGATCCTATTAAAAAGGCAGGAAGCTGCATTTAGTCAATTCATCATTAAATGCTTACTACAAGGCAGTGTTGCTGATGAAATAGTGCAGGGGCACACCCTCGTGGACAAAATGCTTACAGCACCTGGTATTCCCAGGCGGTCTCCCATCCAAGTACTAACCAGGCCCGACCCTGCTTAGCTTCCGAGATCAGACGAGATCGGGCGTACCCAGGCTGGTATGGCCGTAAGCGAGAAACAATCTCTTGCTACAACATATATAGTCAAAGTGAGTCTGATAAAACAGACATTTAGTCAATTCATCATTAAATGCTTAATACAAGGCAGTGTTGCTGATGAAATAGTGCAAGAGCACACCCTCGTGGACAAAATGCTTACAGCACCTGGTATTCCCAGGCGGTCTCCCATCCAAGTACTAACCAGGCCCGACCCTGCTTAGCTTCCGAGATCAGACGAGATCGGGCGTACCCAGGCTGGTATGGCCGTAAGCGAGAAACAATCTCTTGCTACAACATATATAGTCAAAGTGAGTGTGATAAACAGACATTGCATTTTCACCAATTAGATAAGCAGCTTGAACTTTGTGTCACTGAAAAAGTAGAAGAAATTACAAACACTGTTCCCATCACTTTTTAGCACAGGTAGTTGGATAAAATACAAACTTTATTTCCTTTCATCATTTGAACAGGGCAAAGGAGCACAAAGCACACACAAGCTGCATTCAGCAACAATATTCTTGTTTGTCTTATAAATACAAGGCAGATGCTAATTGAAAACACAAGGAAATTTGATCCTATTAAAAAGGCAGGAAGCTGCATTTAGTCAATTCATCATTAAATGCTTACTACAAGGCAGTGTTGCTGATGAAATAGTGCAGGGGCACACCCTCGTGGACAAAATGCTTACAGCACCTGGTATTCCCAGGCGGTCTCCCATCCAAGTACTAACCAGGCCCGACCCTGCTTAGCTTCCGAGATCAGACGAGATCGGGCGTACCCAGGCTGGTATGGCCGTAAGCGAGAAACAATCTCTTGCTACAACATATATAGTCAAAGTGA
>NC_138298.1:3977500-3980000 GCF_965601325.2 Salmo salar
TGGACAAAATGCTTACAGCACCTGGTATTCCCAGGCGGTCTCCCATCCAAGTACTAACCAGGCCCGACCCTGCTTAGCTTCCGAGATCAGGCGTACCCAGGCTGATATGGCCATAAGCGAGAAACAATCTTTTGCTACAACATATATAGTCAAAGTGAGTGTGATAAACAGACATTGCATTTTCACCAATTAGATAAGCAGCTTTAACTTTGTGTCACTGAAAAAGCAGAAGAAATTACAAACACTGTTCCCATCACTTTTTAGCACAGGTAGTTGGATAAAATACAAACTTTATTTCCTTTCATCATTTGAACAGGGCAAAGGAGCATAAAGCACACACAAGCTGCATTCAGCAAAAATATTCTTGTTTGTCTTATAAATACAAGGCAGATGCTAATTGAAAACACAAGGAAATTTGATCCTATTAAAAAGGCAGGAAGCTGCATTTAGTCAATTCATCATTAAATGCTTACTACAAGGCAGTGTTGCTGATGAAATAGTGCAAGAGCACACCCTCGTGGACAAAATGCTTACAGCACCTGGTATTCCCAGGCGGTCTCCCATCCAAGTACTAACCAGGCCCGACCCTGCTTAGCTTCCGAGATCAGACGAGATCGGGCGTACCCAGGCAGATATGGCCGTAAGCGAGAAATAATCTCTTGCTACAACATATATAGTCAAAGTGAGTCTGATAAAACAGACATTTAGTCAATTCATCATTAAATGCTTACTACAAGGCAGTGTTGCTGATGAAATAGTGCAAGAGCACACCCTCGTGGACAAAATGCTTACAGCACCTGGTATTCTCAGGCGGTCTCCCATCCAAGTACTAACCAGGCCCGACCCTGCTTAGCTTCCGAGATCAGACGAGATCGGGCGTACCCAGGCTGACATGGCCGTAAGCGAGAAACAATCTCTTGCTACAACATATATAGTCAAAGTGAGTCTGATAAAACAGACATTTAGTCAATTCATCATTAAATGCTTACTACAAGGCAGTGTTGCTGATGAAATAGTGCAAGAGCACACCCTCTTGGACAAAATGCTTACAGCACCTGGTATTCCCAGGCGGTCTCCCATCCAAGTAGTAACCAGGCCCGACCCTGCTTAGCTTCCGAGATCAGGCGTACCCAGGCTGATATGGCCATAAGCGAGAAACAATCTCTTGCTACAACATATATAGTCAAAGTGAGTGTGATAAACAGACATTGCATTTTCACCAATTAGATAAGCAGCTTTAACTTTGTGTCACTGAAAAAGTAGAAGAAATTACAAACACTGTTCCCATCACTTTTTAGCACAGGTAGTTGGATAAAATACAAACTTTATTTCCTTTCATCATTTGAACAGGGCAAAGGAGCATAAAGCACACACAAGCTGCATTCAGCAAAAATATTCTTGTTTGTCTTATAAATACAAGGGAGATGCTAATTGAAAACACAAGGAAATTTGATCCTATTAAAAAGGCAGGAAGCTGCATTTAGTCAATTCATCATTAAATGCTTACCACAAGGCAGTGTTGCAGATGAAATAGTGCAAGAGCACACCCTCGTGGACAAAATGCTTACAGCACCTGGTATTCCCAGGCGGTCTCCCATCCAAGTACTAACCAGGCCGGACGCTGCTTAGCTTCCGAGATCAGACGAGATCGGGTGTACCCAGGCTGGTATGGCCGTAAGCGAGAAACAATCTCTTGCTACAACATATATAGTCAAAGTGAGTGTGATAAACAGACATTGCATTTTCACCAATTAGATAAGCAGCTTGAACTTTGTGTCACTGAAAAAGTAGAAGAAATTACAAACACTGTTCCCATCACTTTTTAGTACAGGTAGTTGGATAAAATACAAACTTTATTTCCTTTCATCATTTGAACAGGGCAAAGGAGCATAAAGCACACACAAGCTGCATTCAGCAACAATATTCTTGTTTGTCTTATAAATACAAGGCAGATGCTAATTGAAAACACAAGGAAATTTGATCCTATTAAAAAGGCAGGAAGCTGCATTTAGTCAATTCATCATTAAATGCTTACTACAAGGCAGTGTTGCTGATGAAATAGTGCAAGAGCACACCCTCGTGGACAAAATGCTTACAGCACCTGGTATTCCCAGGCGGTCTCCCATCCAAGTACTAACCAGGCCCGACCCTGCTTAGCTTCCGAGATCAGACGAGATCGGGCGTACCCAGGCTGGTATGGCCGTAAGCGAGAAACAATCTCTTGCTACAACATATATAGTCAAAGTGAGTCTGATAAAACAGACATTTAGTCAATTCATCATTAAATGCTTACTACAAGGCAGTGTTGCTGATGAAATAGTGCAAGAGCACACCCTCGTGGACAAAATGCTTACAGCACCTGGTATTCCCAAGCGGTCTCCCATCCAAGTACTAACCAGGCCCGACCCTGCTTAGCTTCCGAGATCAGACGAGATCGGGCGTACCCAGGCTGATATGGCCGTAAGCGAGAAATAATCTCTTGCTACAACATATATAGTCA
>NC_138298.1:4010000-4017500 GCF_965601325.2 Salmo salar
GTGTTGCTGATGAAATAGTGCAAGAGCACACCCTCGTGGACAAAATGCTTACAGCACCTGGTATTCCCAGGCGGTGTCCCATCCAAGTACTAACCAGGCCCGACCCTGCTTAGCTTCCGAGATCAGACGAGATCGGGCGTACCCAGGCTGGTATGGCCGTAAGCGAGAAACAATCTCTTGCTACAACATATATAGTCAAAGTGAGTCTGATAAAACAGACATTTAGTCAATTCATCATTAAATGCTTACTACAAGGCAGTGAGGCTGATGAAATAGTGCAAGAGCACACCCTCGTGGACAAAATGCTTACAGCACCTGGTATTCCCAGGCGGTCTCCCATCCAAGTACTAACCATGCCCGACCCTGCTTAGCTTCCGAGATCAGACGAGATCGGGGGTACCCAGGCTGACATGGCCGTAAGCGGGAAACAATCTCTTGCTACAACATATATAGTCAAAGTGAGTCTGATAAAACAGACATTTAGTCAATTCATCATTAAATGCTTACTACAAGGCAGTGTTGCTGATGAAATAGTGCAAGAGCACACCCTCGTGGACAAAATGCTTACAGCACCTGGTATTCCCAGGCGGTCTCCCATCCAAGTACTAACCAGGCCCGACCCTGCTTAGCTTCCGAGATCAGACGAGATCGGGAGTACCCAGGCTGGTATGGCCGTAAGCGAGAAACAATCTCTTGCTACAACATATATAGTCAAAGTGAGTCTGATAAAACAGACATTTAGTCAATTCATCATTAAATGCTTACTACAAGGCAGTGTTGCTGATGAAATAGTGCAAGAGCACACCCTCGTGGACAAAATGCTTACAGCACCTGGTATTCCCAGGCGGTCTCCCATCCAAGTACTAACCAGGCCCGACCCTGCTTAGCTTCTGAGATCAGACGAGATCGGGAGTACCCAGGCTGGTATGGCCGTAAGGGAGAAACAATCTCTTGCTACAACATATATAGTCAAAGTGAGTGTGATAAACAGACATTGCATTTTCACCAATTAGATAAGCAGCTTGAACTTTGTGTCACTGAAAAAGTAGAAGAAATTACAAACACTGTTCCCATCACTTTTTAGCACAGGTAGTTGGATAAAATACAAACTTTATTTCCTTTCATCATTTGAACAGGGCAAAGGAGCATAAAGCACACACAAGCTGCATTCAGCAACAATATTCTTGTTTGTCTTATAAATACAAGGCAGATGCTAATTGAAAACACAAGGAAATTTGATCCTACTAAAAAGGCAGGAAGCTGCATTTAGTCAATTCATCATTAAATGCTTACTACAAGGCAGTGTT
Source organism: Salmo salar (assembly GCF_965601325.2). Classification (NCBI taxonomy): domain Eukaryota; kingdom Metazoa; phylum Chordata; class Actinopteri; order Salmoniformes; family Salmonidae; genus Salmo; species Salmo salar. The sequence goes on from NC_138298.1 coordinate 4,011,308, forward strand.
GCTGATGAAATAGTGCAAGAGCACACCCTCGTGGACAAAATGCTTACAGCACCTGGTATTCCCAGGCGGTCTCCCATCCAAGTACTAACCAGGCCCGACCCTGCTTAGCTTCCGAGATCAGACGAGATCGGGCGTACCCAGGCTGATATGGCCGTAAGCTAGAAACAATCTCTTGCTACAACATATATAGTCAAAGTGAGTCTGATAAAACAGACATTTAGTCAATTCATCATTAAATGCTTACTACAAGGCAGTGTTGCTGATGAAATAGTGCAAGAGCACACCCTCGTGGACAAAATGCTTACAGCACCTGGTATTCCCAGGCGGTGTCCCATCCAAGTACTAACCAGGCCCGACCCTGCTTAGCTTCCGAGATCAGACGAGATCGGGAGTACCCAGGCTGGTATGGCCGTAAGCGAGAAACAATCTCTTGCTACAACATATATAGTCAAAGTGAGTCTGATAAAACAGACATTTAGTCAATTCATCATTAAATGCTTACTACAAGGCAGTGTTGCTGATGAAATAGTGCAAGAGCACACCCTCGTGGACAAAATGCTTACAGCACCTGGTATTCCCAGGCGGTCTCCCATCCAAGTACTAACCAGGCCCGACCCTGCTTAGCTTCCGAGATCAGACGAGATCGGGAGTACCCAGGCTGGTATGGCCGTAAGGGAGAAACAATCTCTTGCTACAACATATATAGTCAAAGTGAGTGTGATAAACAGACATTGCATTTTCACCAATTAGATAAGCAGCTTGAACTTTGTGTCACTGAAAAAGTAGAAGAAATTACAAACACTGTTCCCATCACTTTTTAGCACAGGTAGTTGGATAAAATACAAACTTTATTTCCTTTCATCATTTGAACAGGGCAAAGGAGCATAAAGCACACACAAGCTGCATTCAGCAACAATATTCTTGTTTGTCTTATAAATACAAGGCAGATGCTAATTGAAAACACAAGGAAATTTGATCCTATTAAAAAGGCAGGAAGCTGCATTTAGTCAATTCATCATTAAATGCTTACTACAAGGCAGTGTTGCTGATGAAATAGTGCAAGAGCACACCCTCGTGGACAAAATGCTTACAGCACCTGGTATTCCCAGGCGGTCTCCCATCCAAGTACTAACCAGGCCCGACCCTGCTTAGCTTCCGAGATCAGACGAGATCGGGCGTACCCAGGCTGATATGGCCGTAAGCGAGAAATAATCTCTTGCTACAACATATATAGTCAAAGTGAGTCTGATAAAACAGACATTTAGTCAATTCATCATTAAATGCTTACTACAAGGCAGTGTTGCTGATGAAATAGTGCAAGAGCACACCCTCGTGGACAAAATGCTTACAGCACCTGGTATTCCCAGGCGGTCTCCCATCCAAGTACTAACCATGCCCGACCCTGCTTAGCTTCCGAGATCAGACGAGATCGGGGGTACCCAGGCTGACATGGCCGTAAGCGGGAAACAATCTCTTGCTACAACATATATAGTCAAAGTGAGTCTGATAAAACAGACATTTAGTCAATTCATCATTAAATGCTTACTACAAGGCAGTGTTGCTGATGAAATAGTGCAAGAGCACACCCTCGTGGACAAAATGCTTACAGCACCTGGTATTCCCAGGCGGTCTCCCATCCAAGTACTAACCAGGCCCGACCCTGCTTAGCTTCCGAGATCAGAAAAGATCGGTCGTACCCAGGCTGGTATGGCCGTAAGCGAGAAACAATCTCTTGCTACAACATATATAGTCAAAGTGAGTGTGATAAACAGACATTGCATTTTCACCAATTAGATAAGCAGCTTGAACTTTGTGTCACTGAAAAAGTAGAAGAAATTACAAACACTGTTCCCATCACTTTTTAGCACAGGTAGTTGGATAAAATACAAACTTTATTTCCTTTCATCATTTGAACAGGGCAAAGGAGCACAAAGCACACACAAGCTGCATTCAGCAACAATATTCTTGTTTGTCTTATAAATACAAGGCAGATGCTAATTGAAAACACAAGGAAATTTGATCCTATTAAAAAGGCAGGAAGCTGCATTTAGTCAATTCATCATTAAATGCTTACTACAAGGCAGTGTTGCTGATGAAATAGTGCAAGAGCACACCCTCGTGGACAAAATGCTTACAGCACCTGGTATTCCCAGGCGGTCTCCCATCCAAGTACTAACCAGGCCCGACCCTGCTTAGCTTCCGAGATCAGACGAGATCGGGAGTACCCAGGCTGATATGGCCGTAAGCGAGAAACAATCTCTTGCTACAACATATATAGTCAAAGTGAGTCTGATAAAACAGACATTTAGTCAATTCATCATTAAATGCTTACTACAAGGCAGTGTTGCTGATGAAATAGTGCAAGAGCACACCCTCGTGGACAAAATGCTTACAGCACCTGGTATTCCCAGGCGGTCTCCCATCCAAGTACTAACCAGGCCCGACCCTGCTTAGCTTCCGAGATCAGACGAGATCGGGAGTACCCAGGCTGGTATGGCCGTAACGGAGAAACAATCTCTTGCTACAACATATATAGTCAAAGTGAGTGTGATAAACAGACATTGCATTTTCACCAATTAGATAAGCAGCTTGAACTTTGTGTCACTGAAAAAGTAGAAGAAATTACAAACACTGTTCCCATCACTTTTTAGCACAGGTAGTTGGATAAAATACAAACTTTATTTCCTTTCATCATTTGAACAGGGCAAAGGAGCATAAAGCACACACAAGCTGCATTCAGCAACAATATTCTTGTTTGTCTTATAAATACAAGGCAGATGCTAATTGAAAACACAAGGAAATTTGATCCTATTAAAAAGGCAGGAAGCTGCATTTAGTCAATTCATCATTAAATGCTTACTACAAGGCAGTGTTGCTGATGAAATAGTGCAAGAGCACACCCTCGTGGACAAAATGCTTACAGCACCTGGTATTCCCAGGCGGTCTCCCATCCAAGTACTAACCAGGCCCTACCCTGCTTAGCTTCCGAGATCAGACGAGATCGGGCGTACCCAGGCTGATATGGCCGTAAGCTAGAAACAATCTCTTGCTACAACATATATAGTCAAAGTGAGTCTGATAAAACAGACATTTAGTCAATTCATCATTAAATGCTTACTACAAGGCAGTGTTGCTGATGAAATAGTGCAAGAGCACACCCTCGTGGACAAAATGCTTACAGCACCTGGTATTCCCAGGCGGTGTCCCATCCAAGTACTAACCAGGCCCGACCCTGCTTAGCTTCCGAGATCAGACGAGATCGGGCGTACCCAGGCTGGTATGGCCGTAAGCGAGAAACAATCTCTTGCTACAACATATATAGTCAAAGTGAGTCTGATAAAACAGACATTTAGTCAATTCATCATTAAATGCTTACTACAAGGCAGTGTTGCTGATGAAATAGTGCAAGAGCACACCCTCGTGGACAAAATGCTTACAGCACCTGGTATTCCCAGGCGGTGTCCCATCCAAGTACTAACCAGGCCCGACCCTGCTTAGCTTCCGAGATCAGACGAGATCGGGCGTACCCAGGCTGGTATGGCCGTAAGCGAGAAACAATCTCTTGCTACAACATATATAGTCAAAGTGAGTCTGATAAAACAGACATTTAGTCAATTCATCATTAAATGCTTACTACAAGGAAGTGTTGCTGATGAAATAGTGCAAGAGCACACCCTCGTGGACAAAATGCTTACAGCACCTGGTATTCCCAGGCGGTCTCCCATCCAAGTACTAACCATGCCCGACCCTGCTTAGCTTCCGAGATCAGACGAGATCGGGGGTACCCAGGCTGACATGGCCGTAAGCGGGAAACAATCTCTTGCTACAACATATATAGTCAAAGTGAGTCTGATAAAACAGACATTTAGTCAATTCATCATTAAATGCTTACTACAAGGCAGTGTTGCTGATGAAATAGTGCAAGAGCACACCCTCGTGGACAAAATGCTTACAGCACCTGGTATTCCCAGGCGGTCTCCCATCCAAGTACTAACCAGGCCCGACCCTGCTTAGCTTCCGAGATCAGACGAGATCGGGAGTACCCAGGCTGGTATGGCCGTAAGGGAGAAACAATCTCTTGCTACAACATATATAGTCAAAGTGAGTGTGATAAACAGACATTGCATTTTCACCAATTAGATAAGCAGCTTGAACTTTGTGTCACTGAAAAAGTAGAAGAAATTACAAACACTGTTCCCATCACTTTTTAGCACAGGTAGTTGGATAAAATACAAACTTTATTTCCTTTCATCATTTGAACAGGGCAAAGGAGCATAAAGCACACACAAGCTGCATTCAGCAACAATATTCTTGTTTGTCTTATAAATACAAGGCAGATGCTAATTGAAAACACAAGGAAATTTGATCCTATTAAAAAGGCAGGAAGCTGAATTTAGTCAATTCATCATTAAATGCTTACTACAAGGCAGTGTTGCTGATGAAATAGTGCAAGAGCACACCCTCGTGGACAAAATGCTTACAGCACCTGGTATTCCCAGGCGGTCTCCCATCCAAGTACTAACCAGGCCCGACCCTGCTTAGCTTCCGAGATCAGACGAGATCGGGCGTACCCAGGCTGATATGGCCGTAAGCTAGAAAAAATCTCTTGCTACAACATATATAGTCAAAGTGAGTGTGATAAACAGACATTGCATTTTCACCAATTAGATAAGCAGCTTGAACTTTGTGTCACTGAAAAAGTAGAAGAAATTACAAACACTGTTCCCATCACTTTTTAGCACAGGTAGTTGGATAAAATACAAACTTTATTTCCTTTCATCATTTGAACAGGGCAAAGGAGCATAAAGCACACACAAGCTGCATTCAGCAACAATATTCTTGTTTGTCTTATAAATACAAGGCAGATGCTAATTGAAAACACAAGGAAATTTGATCCTATTAAAAAGGCAGGAAGCTGCATTTAGTCAATTCATCATTAAATGCTTACTACAAGGCAGTGTTGCTGATGAAATAGTGCAAGAGCACACCCTCGTGGACAAAATGCTTACAGCACCTGGTATTCCCAGGCGGTCTCCCATCCAAGTACTAACCAGGCCCTACCCTGCTTAGCTTCCGAGATCAGACGAGATCGGGCGTACCCAGGCTGATATGGCCGTAAGCTAGAAACAATCTCTTGCTACAACATATATAGTCAAAGTGAGTCTGATAAAACAGACATTTAGTCAATTCATCATTAAATGCTTACTACAAGGCAGTGTTGCTGATGAAATAGTGCAAGAGCACACCCTCGTGGACAAAATGCTTACAGCACCTGGTATTCCCAGGCGGTGTCCCATCCAAGTACTAACCAGGCCCGACCCTGCTTAGCTTCCGAGATCAGACGAGATCGGGCGTACCCAGGCTGGTATGGCCGTAAGCGAGAAACAATCTCTTGCTACAACATATATAGTCAAAGTGAGTCTGATAAAACAGACATTTAGTCAATTCATCATTAAATGCTTACTACAAGGCAGTGTTGCTGATGAAATAGTGCAAGAGCACACCCTCGTGGACAAAATGCTTACAGCACCTGGTATTCCCAGGCGGTGTCCCATCCAAGTACTAACCAGGCCCGACCCTGCTTAGCTTCCGAGATCAGACGAGATCGGGCGTACCCAGGCTGGTATGGCCGTAAGCGAGAAACAATCTCTTGCTACAACATATATAGTCAAAGTGAGTCTGATAAAACAGACATTTAGTCAATTCATCATTAAATGCTTACTACAAGGAAGTGTTGCTGATGAAATAGTGCAAGAGCACACCCTCGTGGACAAAATGCTTACAGCACCTGGTATTCCCAGGCGGTCTCCCATCCAAGTACTAACCATGCCCGACCCTGCTTAGCTTCCGAGATCAGACGAGATCGGGGGTACCCAGGCTGACATGGCCGTAAGCGGGAAACAATCTCTTGCTACAACATATATAGTCAAAGTGAGTCTGATAAAACAGACATTTAGTCAATTCATCATTAAATGCTTACTACAAGGCAGTGTTGCTGATGAAATAGTGCAAGAGCACACCCTCGTGGACAAAATGCTTACAGCACCTGGTATTCCCAGGCGGTCTCCCATCCAAGTACTAACCAGGCCCGACCCTGCTTAGCTTCCGAGATCAGACGAGATCGGGAGTACCCAGGCTGGTATGGCCGTAAGGGAGAAACAATCTCTTGCTACAACATATATAGTCAAAGTGA
>NC_138298.1:4022500-4030000 GCF_965601325.2 Salmo salar
GATGAAATAGTGCAAGAGCACACCCTCGTGGACAAAATGCTTACAGCACCTGGTATTCCCAGGCGGTCTCCCATCCAAGTACTAACCAGGCCCGACCCTGCTTAGCTTCCGAGATCAGACGAGATCGGGAGTACCCAGGCTGATATGGCCGTAAGCGAGAAACAATCTCTTGCTACAACATATATAGTCAAAGTGAGTCTGATAAAACAGACATTTAGTCAATTCATCATTAAATGCTTACTACAAGGCAGTGTTGCTGATGAAATAGTGCAAGAGCACACCCTCGTGGACAAAATGCTTACAGCACCTGGTATTCCCAGGCGGTGTCCCATCCAAGTACTAACCAGGCCCGACCCTGCTTAGCTTCCGAGATCAGACGAGATCGGGAGTACCCAGGCTGGTATGGCCGTAAGCGAGAAACAATCTCTTGCTACAACATATATAGTCAAAGTGAGTCTGATAAAACAGACATTTTGTCAATTCATCATTAAATGCTTACTACAAGGCAGTGTTGCTGATGAAATAGTGCAAGAGCACACCCTCGTGGACAAAATGCTTACAGCACCTGGTATTCCCAGGCGGTCTCCCATCCAAGTACTAACCAGGCCCGACCCTGCTTAGCTTCCGAGATCAGACGAGATCGGGAGTACCCAGGCTGGTATGGCCGTAAGGGAGAAACAATCTCTTGCTACAACATATATAGTCAAAGTGAGTGTGATAAACAGACATTGCATTTTCACCAATTAGATAAGCAGCTTGAACTTTGTGTCACTGAAAAAGTAGAAGAAATTACAAACACTGTTCCCATCACTTTTTAGCACAGGTAGTTGGATAAAATACAAACTTTATTTCCTTTCATCATTTGAACAGGGCAAAGGAGCATAAAGCACACACAAGCTGCATTCAGCAACAATATTCTTGTTTGTCTTATAAATACAAGGCAGATGCTAATTGAAAACACAAGGAAATTTGATCCTATTAAAAAGGCAGGAAGCTGCATTTAGTCAATTCATCATTAAATGCTTACTACAAGGCAGTGTTGCTGATGAAATAGTGCAAGAGCACACCCTCGTGGACAAAATGCTTACAGCACCTGGTATTCCCAGGCGGTCTCCCATCCAAGTACTAACCAGGCCCGACCCTGCTTAGCTTCCGAGATCAAACGAGATCGGGCGTACCCAGGCTGGTATGGCCGTAAGCAAGAAACAATCTCTTGCTACAACATATACAGTCAAAGTGAGTCTGATAAAACAGACATTTAGTCAATTCATCATTAAATGCTTACTACAAGGCAGTGTTGCTGATGAAATAGTGCAAGAGCACACCCTCGTGGACAAAATGCTTACAGCACCTGGTATTCCCAGGCGGTCTCCCATCCAAGTACTAACCAGGCCCGACCCTGCTTAGCTTCCGAGATCAGACGAGATCGGGAGTACCCAGGCTGATATGGCCGTAAGCGAGAAACAATCTCTTGCTACAACATATATAGTCAAAGTGAGTCTGATAAAACAGACATTTAGTCAATTCATCATTAAATGCTTACTACAAGGCAGTGTTGCTGATGAAATAGTGCAAGAGCACACCCTCGTGGACAAAATGCTTACAGCACCTGGTATTCCCAGGCGGTGTCCCATCCAAGTACTAACCAGGCCCGACCCTGCTTAGCTTCCGAGATCAGACGAGATCGGGAGTACCCAGGCTGGTATGGCCGTAAGCGAGAAACAATCTCTTGCTACAACATATATAGTCAAAGTGAGTCTGATAAAACAGACATTTAGTCAATTCATCATTAAATGCTTACTACAATGCAGTGTTGCTGATGAAATAGTGCAAGAGCACACCCTCGTGGACAAAATGCTTACAGCACCTGGTATTCCCAGGCGGTCTCCCATCCAAGTACTAACCAGGCCCGACCCTGCTTAGCTTCCGAGATCAGACGAGATCGGGCGTACCCAGGCTGATATGGCCGTAAGCAAGAAACAATCTCTTGCTACAACATATATAGTCAAAGTGAGTGTGATAAACAGACATTGCATTTTCACCAATTAGATAAGCAGCTTGAACTTTGTGTCACTGAAAAAGTAGAAGAAATTACAAACACTGTTCCCATCACTTTTTAGCACAGGTAGTTGGATAAAATACAAACTTTATTTCCTTTCATCATTTGAACAGGGCAAAGGAGCATAAAGCACACACAAGCTGCATTCAGCAACAATATTCTTGTTTGTCTTATAAATACAAGGCAGATGCTAATTGAAAACACAAGGAAATTTGATCCTATTAAAAAGGCAGGAAGCTGCATTTAGTCAATTCATCATTAAATGCTTACTACAAGGCAGTGTTGCTGATGAAATAGTGCAAGAGCACACCCTCGTGGACAAAATGCTTACAGCACCTGGTATTCCCAGGCGGTCTCCCATCCAAGTACTAACCAGGCCCGACCCTGCTTAGCTTCCGAGATCAAACGAGATCGGGCGTACCCAGGCTGGTATGGCCGTAAGCGAGAAACAATCTCTTGCTACAACATATACAGTCAAAGTGAGTCTGATAAAACAGACATTTAGTCAATTCATCATTAAATGCTTACTACAAGGCAGTGTTGCTGATGAAATAGTGCAAGAGCACACCCTCGTGGACAAAATGCTTACAGCACCTGGTATTCCCAGGTGGTCTCACATCCAAGTACTAACCAGGCCCGACCCTGCTGAGCTTCCGAGATCAAACGAGATCGGGCGTACCCAGGCTGATATGGCCGTAAGCGAGAAACAATCTCTTGCTACAACATATATAGTCAAAGTGAGTCTGATAAAACAGACATTTAGTCAATTCATCATTAAATGCTTACTACAAGGCAGTGTTGCTGATGAAATAGTGCAAGAGCACACCCTCGTGGACAAAATTCTTACAGCACCTGGTATTCCCAGGCGGTCTCCCATCCAAGTACTAACCAGGCCCGACCCTGCTTAGCTTCCGAGATCAGACGAGATCGGGCGTACCCAGGCTGATATGGCCGTAAGCGAGAAACAATCTCTTGCTACAACATATATAGTCAAAGTGAGTCTGATAAAACAGACATTTAGTCAATTCATCATTAAATGCTTACTACAAGGCAGTGTTGCTGATGAAATAGTGCAAGAGCACACCCTCGTGGACAAAATGCTTACAGCACCTGGTATTCCCAGGCGGTCTCCCATCCACGTACTAACCAGGCCCGACCCTGCTTAGCTTCCGAGATCAGACGAGATCGGGAGTACCCAGGCTGGTATGGCCGTAAGCGAGAAACAATCTCTTGCTACAACATATATAGTCAAAGTGAGTCTGATAAAACAGACATTTAGTCAATTCATCATTAAATGCTTACTACAAGGCAGTGTTGCTGATGAAATAGTGCAAGAGCACACCCTCGTGGACAAAATGCTTACAGCACCTGGTATTCCCAGGCGGTCTCCCATCCAAGTACTAACCAGGCCCGACCCTGCTTAGCTTCCGAGATCAGACGAGATCGGGCGTACCCAGGCTGATATGGCCGTAAGCGAGAAACAATCTCTTGCTACAACATATATAGTCAAAGTGAGTCTGATAAAACAGACATTTAGTCAATTCATCATTAAATGCTTACTACAAGGCAGTGTTGCTGATGAAATAGTGCAAGAGCACACCCTCGTGGACAAAATTCTTACAGCACCTGGTATTCCCAGGCGGTCTCCCATCCAAGTACTAACCAGGCCCGACCCTGCTTAGCTTCCGAGATCAGACGAGATCGGGCGTACCCAGGCTGATATGGCCGTAAGCGAGAAACAATCTCTTGCTACAACATATATAGTCAAAGTGAGTCTGATAAAACAGACATTTAGTCAATTCATCATTAAATGCTTACTACAAGGCAGTGTTGCTGATGAAATAGTGCAAGAGCACACCCTCGTGGACAAAATGCTTACAGCACCTGGTATTCCCAGGCGGTCTCCCATCCACGTACTAACCAGGCCCGACCCTGCTTAGCTTCCGAGATCAGACGAGATCGGGAGTACCCAGGCTGGTATGGCCGTAAGCGAGAAACAATCTCTTGCTACAACATATATAGTCAAAGTGAGTCTGATAAAACAGACATTTAGTCAATTCATCATTAAATGCTTACTACAAGGCAGTGTTGCTGATGAAATAGTGCAAGAGCACACCCTCGTGGACAAAATGCTTACAGCACCTGGTATTCCCAGGCGGTCTCCCATCCAAGTACTAACCAGGCCCGACCCTGCTTAGCTTCCGAGATCAGACGAGATCGGGCGTACCCAGGCTGATATGGCCGTAAGCGAGAAACAATCTCTTGCTACAACATATATAGTCAAAGTGAGTCTGATAAAACAGACATTTAGTCAATTCATCATTAAATGCTTACTACAAGGCAGTGTTGCTGATGAAATAGTGCAAGAGCACACCCTCGTGGACAAAATGCTTACAGCACCTGGTATTCCCAGGCTGTCTCCCATCCAAGTACTAACCAGGCCCGACCCTGCTTAGCTTCCGAGATCAGACAAGATCGGGCGTACCCAGGCTGGTATGGCCGTAAGCGAGAACAATCTCTTGCTACAACATATATAGTCAAAGTGAGTGTGATAAACAGACATTGCATTTTCACCAATTAGATAAGCAGCTTGAACTTTGTGTCACTGAAAAAGTAGAAGAAATTACAAACACTGTTCCCATCACTTTTTAGCATAGGTAGTTGGATAAAATACAAACTTTATTTCCTTTCATAATTTGAACAGGGCAAAGGAGCATAAAGCACACACAAGCTGCATTCAGCAACAATATTCTTGTTTGTCTTATAAATACAAGGCAGATGCTAATTGAAAACACAAGGAAATTTGATCCTATTAAAAAGGCAGGAAGCTGCATTTAGTCAATTCATCATTAAATGCTTACTACAAGGCAGTGTTGCTGATGAAATAGTGCAAGAGCACACCCTCGTGGACAAAATGCTTACAGCACCTGGTATTCCCAGGCGGTCTCCCATCCAAGTACTAACCAGGCCCGACCCTGCTTAGCTTCCGAGATCAAACGAGATCGGGCGTACCCAGGCTGGTATGGCCGTAAGCGAGAAACAATCTCTTGCTACAACATATATAGTCAAAGTGAGTCTGATAAAACAGACATTTAGTCAATTCATCATTAAATGCTTACTACAAGGCAGTGTTGCTGATGAAATAGTGCAAGAGCACACCCTCGTGGACAAAATTCTTACAGCACCTGGTATTCCCAGGCGGTCTCCCATCCAAGTACTAACCAGGCCCGACCCTGCTTAGCTTCCGAGATCAGACGAGATCGGGCGTACCCAGGCTGATATGGCCGTAAGCGAGAAACAATCTCTTGCTACAACATATATAGTCAAAGTGAGACTGATAAAACAGACATTTAGTCAATTCATCATTAAATGCTTACTACAAGGCAGTGTTGCTGATGAAATAGTGCAAGAGCACACCCTCGTGGACAAAATGCTTACAGCACCTGGTATTCCCAGGCGGTCTCCCATCCAAGTACTAACGAGGCCCGACCCTGCTTAGCTTCCGAGATCAGACGAGATCGGGAGTACCCAGGCTGGTATGGCCGTAAGCGAGAAACAATCTCTTGCTACAACATATATAGTCAAAGTGAGTCTGATAAAACAGACATTTAGTCAATTCATCATTAAATGCTTACTACAAGGCAGTGTTGCTGATGAAATAGTGCAAGAGCACACCCTCGTGGACAAAATGCTTACAGCACCTGGTATTCCCAGGCGGTCTCACATCCAAGTACTAACCAGGCCCGACCCTGCTTAGCTTCCGAGATCAGACGAGATCGGGCGTACCCAGGCTGATATGGCCGTAAGCGAGAAACAATCTCTTGCTACAACATATATAGTCAAAGTGAGTCTGATAAAACAGACATTTAGTCAATTCATCATTAAATGCTTACTACAAGGCAGTGTTGCTGATGAAATAGTGCAAGAGCACACCCTCGTGGACAAAATGCTTACAGCACCTGGTATTCCCAGGCGGTCTCCCATCCACGTACTAACCAGGCCCGACCCTGCTTAGCTTCCGAGATCAGACGAGATCGGGAGTACCCAGGCTGGTATGGCCGTAAGCGAGAAACAATCTCTTGCTACAACATATATAGTCAAAGTGAGTCTGATAAAAAATACATTTAGTCAATTCATCATTAAATGCTTACTACAAGGCAGTGTTGCTGATGAAATAGTGCAAGAGCACACCCTCGTGGACAAAATGCTTACAGCACCTGGTATTCCCAGGCGGTCTCCCATCCAAGTACTAACCAGGCCCGAACCTGCTTAGCTTACGAGATCAGACGAGATCGGGCGTACCCAGGCTGATATGGCCGTAAGCGAGAAACAATCTCTTGCTACAACATATATAGTCAAAGTGAGTCTGATAAAACAGACATTTAGTCAATTCATCATTAAATGCTTACTACAAGGCAGTGTTGCTGATGAAATAGTGCAAGAGCACACCCTCGTGGACAAAATGCTTACAGCACCTGGTATTCCCAGGCTGTCTCCCATCCAAGTACTAACCAGGCCCGACCCTGCTTAGCTTCCGAGATCAGACAAGATCGGGCGTACCCAGGCTGGTATGGCCGTAAGCGAGAACAATCTCTTGCTACAACATATATAGTCAAAGTGAGTGTGATAAACAGACATTGCATTTTCACCAATTAGATAAGCAGCTTGAACTTTGTGTCACTGAAAAAGTAGAAGAAATTACAAACACTGTTCCCATCACTTTTTAGCATAGGTAGTTGGATAAAATACAAACTTTATTTCCTTTCATAATTTGAACAGGGCAAAGGAGCATAAAGCACACACAAGCTGCATTCAGCAACAATATTCTTGTTTGTCTTATAAATACAAGGCAGATGCTAATTGAAAACACAAGGAAATTTGATCCTATTAAAAAGGCAGGAAGCTGCATTGAGTCAATTCATCATTAACCTCTATGGGACCGGCGGGACGAATTCGTCCCACCTACGTAACAGCCACTGCCAGCCTGTGGCGCGATTTTCAAAATCTTCAAAATCCTATTACTTCAATTTCTCAAACATATGACTATTTTACAGCCATTTAAAGATAAGACTCTCGTTAATCTAACCACACTGTCCGATTTCAAAAAGGCTTTACAACGAAAGCAAAACATTAGATTATGTCAGCAGAGTACCAAGCCAGAAATAATCAGACACCCATTTTTCAAGCCAGCATATAATGTCACCAAAACCCAGAAGACAGCTAAATGCAGCACTCACCTTTGATGATCTTCATCAGATGACAACCCTAGGACATTATGTTATACAATACATGCATGTTTTGTTCAATCAAGTTCATATTTATATCAAAAACCAGCTTTTTACATTAGCATGTGACGTTCAGAACTAGCATACCCCCCGCAAACTTACGGGGAATTCGCTAACATTTTACTAAATTACTCACGATAAACGTTCACAAAAAGC
>NC_138298.1:4052500-4057500 GCF_965601325.2 Salmo salar
TACCAAATAGAAACAACCTCCTCCACTCAACCCCATTTACAATATCTTCTCCCCAATGTTGTTCTAAAAGCCCCTTTATAAACTCATGAAACCCTTGTAATCTACTACATTCAATAAAAAAGTGCATAAAATTTTCCACCTCCGTACCACAAATATCACATTCTCTTTTAATGTCTCTATTTATTTGATGTAAAACCACGTTCGTAAAAATCCTATTATGTTTCAATTTAAAATCATTATCTTCACATTCTATAGAATTATATTTAACATTGACATTCTTCCATATTGATTTTACATCTATATTTACAAATACCCTAGACCACACTTTTTCTGAAGCAGGAGCTTTTATCTCTCTTAAAATACATTTTTCATAAATCTTTTTAACTTTCAAACCTGATAAAACATGTTTCTCCCCATTACTTTCATAATATAAAACCGGTAAACCCTTAGCCCTCTCAACCACCTCTGTATTTATTAAAAGCACCCATTCTTCAGGAATACACCCTAAAATTCTCTTATACATATTTTCTATTGTAGTTTTACTTATTTCATCTTCTACTTCACAAACATTATCATAGATCGCTTGTACAGTAAGAAACCCTGGAATGACCTCGTATAAAATATCCCCAATCTGTCTCATCCCAGCCCTCATAAAATATTTACAAAACAACATCTTATTATTATATTGTATCTTGGGATTTAAGAAAATTGGCTGATTTAAAATATTGTCTAAAATGGTACACTCATAATAAATATTTGGTAAAAACTCCCCCCAAGCTTCAAACACTTCTCTATAAAACAATGGTATATTACTTAACATTTCTTTTTTCATGCACATCAATAAACCATTGTCCCCCATCCTCCCAACCTCCTGCAAATACTCCTTAAAAAATCTTTTCCATCCATAATCTAGTTCACCATATAAATATTTCCGTACCATTTTAACTCTAATTGCTTTTTTCCTTACATTTAAATCCACCAACTTCAAACCCCCCTCCTCATATCCTGCAATCAATGTTTTAAAAGAAATTTTCGCTCCTTTCCCATCCCATAAAAAATCAACTAAAATCGTATTCATTTCAGATAAAACCCATTCTGGTACATCTAAAACGTTCATGACATGAATAAAAATTGACATCAGCAAGGAATTTACAACAATTACTTTCCCTTTTAATTTCAAAGCCCTCCCCCTCCACATATTTACTACCTTCCTAACTTTATTTATAACCCCACTCCATGTCAGATCCCTAGCTTCTTGTTCCTTCACCCCTAAAAACACACCTAACACCTTAAAATAATCATTTACCACCTTAAAAGGAAAAGTCCCCTCATTATTCTTCCCAACATACATTATTACTGACTTTTCCATATTCACTTTAGCTCCTGAGGCTTTCTCATATACTTTAAAACACTCCATCACCCTTTTAACACTTCCCTCATCTCTGACTGTAATTGTGGTATCGTCTGCATATTGATGAATTAAACTAAAACCTCCTTGCGGAGTCTCTACACAATTTATAAAATGATCTTTTTTAAGGTATGCCGCTAAGGGTTCTACTGATAAAACAAACAATAAAGCTGATAAAGGGCACCCCTGTCTCACTGACCTCTCAAGAATAAAAGAATCTGTTAAAACCCCATTACATTTAACCCTACTTTTAGCCTTTCTATATAATAATTTTATCCATCTTATTATACCATTTCCAAACCCATACTTTTCCAGTACCCTAAACATAAAATCATGTTCCACCCTGTCAAAAGCTTTATTAAAATCTATACTTAAAACAATCCCCCCCATCTTGTCACTATTCATTTTATTTATCACATCTCTAAGTGTAGTTATGGTATCTGCTATATCTCTTCCAGGCACACTATAATTTTGTGTAGGTGCTATAATATCATTTAAAACCATCTTCATCCTATTTGCCAGTATCTTAGCTAAAATCTTATAATCTGAGTTTAATAAACTAATTGGCCTATAATTTTCTAGTTTCAGTTTGCTCCCCTTATTTTTATATAAAATCGATATCAGCCCTGTCACCATGGAATCTGAAACAGTATCATTGTCTTCCATATATTGATATACTTCTAATAAAATAGGTGCTAAAATACTTTCATACATTTTATAAAACTCTGCAATTAGTCCATCTACTCCAGGACTTTTATTTATTTGTAAACCCTTAATTGCATCTTTCACTTCATCCATTGTTATCTTCCTATCACACATTTGCTTATCTTCAACACCAATTTGCACATCCACACTACTTAAAATCTCTTTTACACACCCCTCCTCCACCTCCCCTTTCTTAAATAAATCCTTATAAAAATTCTGTACAGTTTCTAATATTTCAACATAATCAATTACCACTTCACCCTTTACATTTTCAATCTCACTAATATATGATTTCATCTGTTTAGTTTTCTCTAAACCAAGAAAAAACGACGTACATTTCTCCCTTTCTAAAACATATTTTGCCCTACTTCTTATAATTGCACCCTTACACTTATCTATTTCACATTTGCTCAATTTTTCTTTTAAATCTAAAAACTTTTCAATAGTATAATCAGGATCACTATCACATTTCTTCATTTCTTCATTCAATTTTGTTCTTAAATAATTTTCTGCTCTTGTCATCCTACTCCTCTTCTTCCTTGCATATCTAATACTAAAAACTTTTATTTTTTCTTTAACATTTTCCCACCACTTGCACTTATCATTCCCTTTTTGCCTATCCTCCATTTCATCTTCTATCAAAGATTTAAGTTGTTTCCCGTATTCCTCATCACCTAGATACCCTGCATTCATACACCATATTCCCCCCCCTTTCCTTTCCTTATCTAACCCCACCGAAAATGTTAACCCAGCATGATCACTAAAAGTTGTAAAAATATATTTAATATCCTTCATAAAATTCCTTAACCCTTCGTTTACTAAAACCAAATCTATCCGTGTCTGTTTCAATTCCCCTAAAACCACCTGCCTTCTAGAAAATTCTCTCTTATTCGGATTCTCCTCCCTCCATATATCAATTAAATTGTTTTCAACCATCATTTTCCTTAAAACCCCCCTAGATACATCACTTCTAAAAATAGCTCCCCTTGTCATATCTAGTCTATCCATTTTTACATTAAAATCCCCAACTAAAATACAGTTTCCCTTGCACCATTTCGCTAATTCTAAAAATAAATTCCTTCTCTCTATTTCATTATTCGGCGCATAAATATTTATAATCCTAAAAACCCTAATCATATACTCAAAGTCTAAAATTAAAATCCGCCCATTATTATCATTATATATCTTCTTCACATTTTCTACTACATCCTTCCTTATTAAAATTGCAACCCCACATGAATTCCCCCTACCATTGTTTACATAAATAAAATCCCTCCATATTTTCTGTACTTCTAAAACACACATATTATCCCAGTGCGTCTCTTGAATACATAAAATATCAGAATTCTTTATGTGTACTATTCTATTAAATTTTCCTATTGTTCTCAACCCATTCGCATTTATCGACATTATTGTGACCATACTAATAAATAATAAAATTATAAAATATAATTTCATTATCCTCTACCTTTTATCCAGTTTCTTTCCTCTTCCACCCTTTCTCTCCCCCCCCTCCGCTGCTTTCCTCTTCCTGTATCCTCCTCTCATTCTTTCAAACTTTTCCCCATCATCCGAGTCCGATATCTCCTCCAAGTCCATTTCATCCAGCCAACTTTTCTTCTTTACACCCTCGTCCGTTGTGCTCCCCGTGTTCATCGCCGATTCTGGAATGTTCGTTGTGCTCCCCGTGTTCTCCGCCGTTTCTGGAATGTTCATCTCCGTCTCATGTGTAGTCGTCGTTGTGCTCCCCGTGTTCTCCGCCGTTTCTGGAATGTTCATCTCCGTCTCATATATTGTCGTCGTTGTGCTCCCCGTGTTCATACCCGTCTCTATTATTGTCATTAAACTTAAAACCCTCTCCATTTCTTCACCCCCCGAGTTACTTGTTTGTGCTGTGCTTTCCCCTAAAACCTGTGAGTCCCCCGAGCTTCCCCCCAGTCCACTCCCCCCCTCCTCCTGAAAACTCCATCTTCTTATTTCTGAATCCATGCTGCTCCCAATTTCGTTAATCTTCTGGTCTTCCTTCTTCTCCCTTCTTCCTTCCTCCGTCTCTCCACCTTCCACCACATCATCTCCTCCATCTTCTTCTCCTTCTTCCGACAATACAACTGCTTCCTCGAATAGTACTTGACTCCCCTCTTCAGTCATAACTTCTCCACAGTTGCATTCCGCCAATCTCTTTCTGCATCTACCACAAACATTCCTTTCCTTCTCTCCGACACACTCTCTCGCATAATGGCCTTGATTGCCGCACTTGAAACACTTGAATTCAGGGCAATCTTTAACTATGTGCCCAGGTTGTATGCACAATCGACAAACTCTGACCTGCTTGTCATGGATCACCCTGAAGTATTCAGCTCCTTCCAGCGTCTCAATTTTTGTGGAATATGGCAATGATGTGACTTTTTCCGTAAATTTAACTTTACAGAACCTTGTTCCGTCAACCACCTCCGTTCCAGGCCAAACTCTCCTCCTTATCTCCGATACGGCCGTTACTCCCCAGCTTCTCAACTTGTCCAGTATCACTTTATCTTCTATATATACCGGTAGATTCATAAAAGACACCACCAATTCATTAATATTCACATCTCTCGCCAGTATCTTGTTGTCCTTTATCCGTATACCGTCCATTAGCCGTTCTTTACCTTTTCCGTTTCTCATCGTAATTTCATATTTCTTATCTCCTTTCATTCGGCATCCCACCACCTCTCCACACGTCTCCTTAATTGCTCGTAGTAATTCCATCGTCGTCACCTTTTCTTCTCCCACCAACTCAATTGCCACCGTGTATTCTTTTCCATATTTCATTCCTCCTTTTTCGTTTTCCTTCCGTTGCGCATTTTCGTTGTCTTTGTCCGTTCCGTTTGTCGTTGCCATGTTGTCCGTC
>NC_138298.1:4090000-4097500 GCF_965601325.2 Salmo salar
TGCTTACAGCACCTGGTATTCCCAGGCGGTCTCCCATCCAAGTACTAACCAGGCCCGACCCTGCTTAGCTTCCGAGATCAGACGAGATCGGGCGTACCCAGGCTGGTATGGCCGTAAGCGAGAAACAATCTCTTGCTACAACATATATAGTCAAAGTGAGTCTGATAAAACAGACATTTAGTCAATTCATCATTAAATGCTTACTACAAGGCAGTGTTGCTGATGAAATAGTGCAAGAGCACACCCTCGTGGACAAAATGCTTACAGCACCTGGTATTCCCAGGCGGTCTCCCATCCAAGTACTAACCAGGCCCGACCCTGCTTAGCTTCCGAGATCAGACGAGATCGGGCGTACCCAGGCTGATATGGCCGTAAGCGAGAAATAATCTCTTGCTACAACATATATAGTCAAAGTGAGTCTGATAAAACAGACATTTAGTCAATTCATCATTAAATGCTTACTACAAGGCAGTGTTGCTGATGAAATAGTGCAAGAGCACACCCTCGTGGACAAAATGCTTACAGCACCTGGTATTCCCAGGCGGTCTCCCATCCAAGTACTAACCAGGCCCGACCCTGCTTAGCTTCCGAGATCAGGCGTACCCAGGCTGATATGGCCATAAGCGAGAAACAATCTCTTGCTACAACATATATAGTCAAAGTGAGTGTGATAAACAGACATTGCATTTTCACCAATTAGATAAGCAGCTTTAACTTTGTGTCACTGAAAAAGTAGAAGAAATTACAAACACTGTTCCCATCACTTTTTAGCACAGGTAGTTGGATAAAATACAAACTTTATTTCCTTTCATCATTTGAACAGGGCAAAGGAGCATAAAGCACACACAAGCTGCATTCAGCAAAAATATTCTTGTTTGTCTTATAAATACAAGGCAGATGATAATTGAAAACACAAGGAAAATTGATCCTATTAAAAAGGCAGGAAGCTGCATTTAGTCAATTCATCATTAAATGCTTACTACAAGGCAGTGTTGCTGATGAAATAGTGCAAGAGCATACCCTCGTGGACAAAATGCTTAAAGCACCTGGTATTCCCAGGCGGTCTCCCATCCAAGTACTAACCATACCAGACCCTGCTTAGCTTCCGAGATCAGACGAGATCGGGCGTACCCAGGCTGATATGGCCGTAAGCGAGAAATAATCTCTTGCTACAACATATATAGTCAAAGTGAGTCTGATAAAACAGACATTTAGTCAATTCATCATTAAATGCTTACTACAAGGCAGTGTTGCTGATGAAATAGTGCAAGAGCACACCCTCGTGGACAAAATGCTTACAGCACCTGGTATTCCCAGGCGGTCTCCCATCCAAGTACTAACCAGGCCCGACCCTGCTTAGCTTCCGAGATCAGACGAGATCGGGCGTACCCAGGCTGACATGGCCGTAAGCGAGAAACAATCTTTTGCTACAACATATATAGTGAAAGTGAGTCTGATAAAACAGACATTTAGTCAATTAATCATTAAATGCTTACTACAAGGCAGTGTTGCTGATGAAATAGTGCAAGAGCACACCCTCGTGGACAAAATGCTTACAGCACCTGGTATTCCCAGGCGGTCTCCCATCCAAGTACTAACCAGGCCCGACCCTGCTTAGCTTCCGAGATCAGACGAGATCGGGCGTACCCAGGCTGGTATGGCCGTAAGCGAGAAACAATCTCTTGCTACAACATATATAGTCAAAGTGAGTCTGATAAAACAGACATTTAGTCAATTCATCATTAAATGCTTACTACAAGGCAGTGTTGCTGATGAAATAGTGCAAGAGCACACCCTCGTGGACAAAATGCTTACAGCACCTGGTATTCCCAGGCGGTCTCCCATCCAAGTACTAACCAGGCCCGACCCTGCTTAGCTTCCGAGATCAGACGAGATCGGGCGTACCCAGGCTGACATGGCCGTAAGCGAGAAACAATCTCTTGCTACAACATATATAGTCAAAGTGAGTCTGATAAACCAGACATTTAGTCAATTCATCATTAAATGCTTACTACAAGGCAGTGTTGCTGATGAAATAGTGCAAGAGCACACCCTCGTGGACAAAATGCTTACAGCACCTGGTATTCCCAGGCGGTCTCCCATCCAAGTACTAACCAGGCCCGACCCTGCTTAGCTTCCGAGATCAGACGAGATCGGGCGTACCCAGGCTGATATGGCCGTAAGCGAGAAATAATCTCTTGCTACAACATATATAGTCAAAGTGAGTCTGATAAAACAGACATTTAGTCAATTCATCATTAAATGCTTACTACAAGGCAGTGTTGCTGATGAAATAGTGCAAGAGCACACCCTCGTGGACAAAATGCTTACAGCACCTGGTATTCCCAGGCGGTCTCCCATCCAGGTACTAACCAGGCCCGACCCTGCTTAGCTTCCGAGATCAGACGAGATCGGGCGTAGCCAGGCTGACATGGCCGTAAGCGAGAAACAATCTCTTGCTACAACATATATAGTCAAAGTGAGTGTGATAAACAGACATTGCATTTTCACCAATTAGATAAGCAGCTTTAACTTTGTGTCACTGAAAAAGTAGAAGAAATTACAAACACTGTTCCCATCACTTTTTAGCACAGGTAGTTGGATAAAATACAAACTTTATTTCCTTTCATCATTTGAACAGGGCAAAGGAGCATAAAGCACACACAAGCTGCATTCAGCAAAAATATTCTTGTTTGTCTTATAAATACAAGGCAGATGCTAATTGAAAACACAAGGAAATTTGATCCTATTAAAAAGGCAGGAAGCTGCATTTAGTCAATTCATCATTAAATGCTTACTACAAGGCAGTGTTGCTGATGAAATAGAGCAAGAGCACACCCTCGTGGACAAAATGCTTACAGCACCTGGTATTCACAGGCGGTCTCCCATCCAAGTACTAACCAGGCCCGACCCTGCTTAGCTTCCGAGATCAGACGAGATCGGGCGTACCCAGGCTGATATGGCCGTAAGCGAGAAATAATCTCTTGCTACAAAATATATAGTCAAAGTGAGTCTGATAAAACAGACATTTAGTCAATTCATCATTAAATGCTTACTACAAGGCAGTGTTGCTGATGAAATAGTGCAAGAGCATACCCTCGTGGACAAAATGCTTAAAGCACCTGGTATTCCCAGGCGGTCTCCCATCCAAGTACTAACCATGCCCGACCCTGCTTAGCTTCCGAGATCAGACGAGATCGGGCGTACCCAGGCTGATATGGCCGTAAGCGAGAAATAATCTCTTGCTACAACATATATAGTCAAAGTGAGTCTGATAAAACAGACATTTAGTCAATTCATCATTAAATGCTTACTACAAGGCAGTGTTGCTGATGAAATAGTGCAAGAGCACACCCTCGTGGACAAAATGCTTACAGCACCTGGTATTCCCAGGCGGTCTCCCATCCAAGTACTAACCAGGCCCGACCCTGCTTAGCTTCCGAGATCAGACGAGATCGGGCGTACCCAGGCTGACATGGCCGTAAGCGAGAAACAATCTTTTGCTACAACATATATAGTCAAAGTGAGTCTGATAAAACAGACATTTAGTCAATTAATCATTAAATGCTTACTACAAGGCAGTGTTGCTGATGAAATAGTGCAAGAGCACACCCTCGTGGACAAAATGCTTACAGCACCTGGTATTCCCAGGCGGTCTCCCATCCAAGTACTAACCAGGCCCGACCCTGCTTAGCTTCCGAGATCAGACGAGATCGGGCGTACCTAGGCTGGTATGGCCGTAAGCGAGAAACAATCTCTTGCTACAACATATATAGTCAAAGTGAGTCTGATAAAACAGACATTTAGTCAATTCATCATTAAATGCTTACTACAAGGCAGTGTTGCTGATGAAATAGTGCAAGAGCACACCCTCGTGGACAAAATGCTTACAGCACCTGGTATTCCCAGGCGGTCTCCCATCCAAGTACTAACCAGGCCCGACCCTGCTTAGCTTCCGAGATCAGACGAGATCGGGCGTACCCAGGCTGATATGGCCGTAAGCGAGAAATAATCTCTTGCTACAACATATATAGTCAAAGTGAGTCTGATAAAACAGACATTTAGTCAATTCATCATTAAATGCTTACTACAAGGCAGTGTTGCTGATGAAATAGTGCAAGAGCACACCCTCGTGGACAAAATGCTTACAGCACCTGGTATTCCCAGGCGGTCTCCCATCCAAGTACTAACCAGGCCCGACCCTGCTTAGCTTCCGAGATCAGGCGTACCCAGGCTGATATGGCCATAAGCGAGAAACAATCTCTTGCTACAACATATATAGTCAAAGTGAGTGTGATAAACAGACATTGCATTTTCACCAATTAGATAAGCAGCTTGAACTTTGTGTCACTGAAAAAGTAGAAGAAATTACAAACACTGTTCCCATCACTTTTTAGTACAGGTAGTTGGATAAAATACAAACTTTATTTCCTTTCATCATTTGAACAGGGCAAAGGAGCATAAAGCACACACAAGCTGCATTCAGCAACAATATTCTTGTTTGTCTTATAAATACAAGGCAGATGCTAATTGAAAACACAAGGAAATTTGATCCTATTAAAAAGGCAGGAAGCTGCATTTAGTCAATTCATCATTAAATGCTTACTACAAGGCAGTGTTGCTGATGAAATAGTGCAAGAGCACACCCTCGTGGACAAAATGCTTACAGCACCTGGTATTCCCAGGCGGTCTCCCATCCAAGTACTAACCAGGCCCGACCCTGCTTAGCTTCCGAGATCAGACGAGATCGGGCGTACCCAGGCTGATATGGCCGTAAGCGAGAAATAATCTCTTGCTACAACATATATAGTCAAAGTGAGTCTGATAAAACAGACATTTAGTCAATTCATCATTAAATGCTTACTACAAGGCAGTGTTGCTGATGAAATAGTGCAAGAGCACACCCTCGTGGACAAAATGCTTACAGCACCTGGTATTCCCAGGCGGTCTCCCATCCAAGTACTAACCAGGCCCGACCCTGCTTAGCTTCCGAGATCAGACGAGATCGGGCGTACCCAGGCTGACATGGCCGTAAGCGAGAAACAATCTCTTGCTACAACATATATAGTCAAAGTGAGTCTGATAAAACAGACATTTAGTCAATTCATCATTAAATGCTTACTACAAGGCAGTGTTGCTGATGAAATAGTGCAAGAGCACACCCTCGTGGACAAAATGCTTACAGCACCTGGTATTCCCAGGCGGTCTCCCATCCAAGTACTAACCAGGCCCGACCCTGCTTAGCTTCCGAGATCAGGCGTACCCAGGCTGATATGGCCATAAGCGAGAAACAATCTCTCGCTACAACATATATAGTCAAAGTGAGTGTGATAAACAGACATTGCATTTTCACCAATTAGATAAGCAGCTTTAACTTTGTGTCACTGAAAAAGTAGAAGAAATTACAAACACTGTTCCCATCACTTTTTAGCACAGGTAGTTGGATAAAATACAAACTTTATTTCCTTTCATCATTTGAACAGGGCAAAGGAGCATAAAGCACACACAAGCTGCATTCAGCAAAAATATTCTTGTTTGTCTTATAAATACAAGGGAGATGCTAATTGAAAACACAAGGAAATTTGATCCTATTAAAAAGGCAGGAAGCTGCATTTAGTCAATTCATCATTAAATGCTTACTACAAGGCAGTGTTGCTGATGAAATAGTGCAAGAGCACACCCTCGTGGACAAAATGCTTACAGCACCTGGTATTCCCAGGCGGTCTCCCATCCAAGTACTAACCAGGCCCGACCCTGCTTAGCTTCCGAGATCAGACGAGATCAGGCGTACCCAGGCTGATATGGCCGTAAGAGAGAAATAATCTCTTGCTACAACATATATAGTCAAAGTGAGTCTGATAAAACAGACATTTAGTCAATTCATCATTAAATGCTTACTACAAGGCAGTGTAGCTGATGAAATAGTGCAAGAGCACACCCTCGTGGACAAAATGCTTACAGCATCTGGTATTCCCAGGCGGTCTCCCATCCAAGTACTAACCAGGCCCGACCCTGCTTAGCTTCCGAGATCAGACGAGATCGGGCGTACCCAGGCTGACATGGCCGTAAGCGAGAAACAATCTCTTGCTACAACATATATAGTCAAAGTGAGTCTGATAAAACAGACATTTAGTCAATTCATCATTAAATGCTTACTACAAGGCAGTGTTGCTGATGAAATAGTGCAAGAGCACACCCTCGTGGACAAAATGCTTACAGCACCTGGTATTCCCAGGCGGTCTCCCATCCAAGTACTAACCAGGCCCGACCCTGCTTAGCTTCCGAGATCAGACGAGATCGGGCGTACCCAGGCTGATATGGCCGTAAGCGAGAAATAATCTCTTGCTACAACATATATAGTCAAAGTGAGTCTGATAAAACAGACATTTAGTCAATTCATCATTAAATGCTTACTACAAGGCAGTGTTGCTGATGAAATAGTGCAAGAGCATACCCTCGTGGACAAAATGCTTAAAGCACCTGGTATTCCCAGGCGGTCTCCCATCCAAGTACTAACCATGCCCGACCCTGCTTAGCTTCCGAGATCAGACGAGATCGGGCGTACCCAGGCTGATATGGCCGTAAGCGAGAAATAATCTCTTGCTACAACATATATAGTCAAAGTGAGTCTGATAAAACAGACATTTAGTCAATTCATCATTAAATGCTTACTACAAGGCAGTGTTGCTGATGAAATAGTGCAAGAGCACACCCTCGTGGACAAAATTCTTACAGCACCTGGTATTCCCAGGCGGTCTCCCATCCAAGTACTAACCAGGCCCGACCCTGTTTAGCTTCCGAGATCAGACGAGATCGGGCGTACCCAGGCTGACATGGCCGTAAGCGAGAAACAATCTTTTGCTACAACATATATAGTCAAAGTGAGTCTGATAAAACAGACATTTAGTCAATTAATCATTAAATGCTTACTACAAGGCAGTGTTGCTGATGAAATAGTGCAAGAGCACACCCTCGTGGACAAAATGCTTACAGCACCTGGTATTCCCAGGCGGTCTCCCATCCAAGTACTAACCAGGCCCGACCCTGCTTAGCTTCCGAGATCAGACGAGATCGGGCGTACCCAGGCTGATATGGCCGTAAGCGAGAAATAATCTCTTGCTACAACATATATAGTCAAAGTGAGTCTGATAAAACAGACATTTAGTCAATTCATCATTAAATGCTTACTACAAGGCAGTGTTGCTGATGAAATAGTGCAAGAGCACACCCTCGTGGACAAAATGCTTACAGCACCTGGTATTCCCAGGCGGTCTCCCATCCAAGTACTAACCAGGCCCGACCCTGCTTAGCTTCCGAGATCAGACGAGATCGGGCGTACCCAGGCTGACATGGCCGTAAGCGAGAAACAATCTCTTGCTACAACATATATAGTCAAAGTGAGTCTGATAAAACAGACATTTAGTCAATTCATCATTAAATGCTTACTACAAGGCAGTGTTGCTGATGAAATAGTGCAAGAGCACACCCTCGTGGACAAAA
>NC_138298.1:4150000-4170000 GCF_965601325.2 Salmo salar
CCAATTAGATAAGCAGCTTGAACTTTGTGTCACTGAAAAAGTAGAAGAAATTACAAACACTGTTCCCATCACTTTTTAGCACAGGTAGTTGGATAAAATACAAACTTTATTTCCTTTCATCATTTGAACAGGGCAAAGGAGCACAAAGCACACACAAGCTGCATTCAGCAACAATATTCTTGTTTGTCTTATAAATACAAGGCAGATGCTAATTGAAAACACAAGGAAATTTGATCCTATTAAAAAGGCAGGAAGCTGCATTTAGTCAATTCATCATTAAATGCTTACTACAAGGCAGTGTTGCTGATGAAATAGTGCAAGAGCACACCCTCGTGGACAAAATGCTTACAGCACCTGGTATTCCCAGGCGGTCTCCCATCCAAGTACTAACCAGGCCCGACCCTGCTTAGCTTCCGAGATCAGACGAGATCGGGAGTACCCAGGCTGATATGGCCGTAAGCGAGAAACAATCTCTTGCTACAACATATATAGTCAAAGTGAGTCTGATAAAACAGACATTTAGTCAATTCATCATTAAATGCTTACTACAAGGCAGTGTTGCTGATGAAATAGTGCAAGAGCAAACCCTCGTGGACAAAATGCTTACAGCACCTGGTATTCCCAGGCGGTGTCCCATCCAAGTACTAACCAGGCCCGACCCTGCTTAGCTTCCGAGATCAGACGAGATCGGGAGTACCCAGGCTGGTATGGCCGTAAGCGAGAAACAATCTCTTGCTACAACATATATAGTCAAAGTGAGTCTGATAAAACAGACATTTAGTCAATTCATCATTAAATGCTTACTACAAGGCAGTGTTGCTGATGAAATAGTGCAAGAGCACACCCTCGTGGACAAAATGCTTACAGCACCTGGTATTCCCAGGCGGTCTCCCATCCAAGTACTAACCAGGCCCGACCCTGCTTAGCTTCCGAGATCAGACGAGATCGGGAGTACCCAGGCTGGTATGGCCGTAAGGGAGAAACAATCTCTTGCTACAACATATATAGTCAAAGTGAGTGTGATAAACAGACATTGCATTTTCACCAATTAGATAAGCAGCTTGAACTTTGTGTCACTGAAAAAGTAGAAGAAATTACAAACACTGTTCCCATCACTTTTTAGCACAGGTAGTTGGATAAAATACAAACTTTATTTCCTTTCATCATTTGAACAGGGCAAAGGAGCATAAAGCACACACAAGCTGCATTCAGCAACAATATTCTTGTTTGTCTTATAAATACAAGGCAGATGCTAATTGAAAACACAAGGAAATTTGATCCTATTAAAAAGGCAGGAAGCTGCATTTAGTCAATTCATCATTAAATGCTTACTACAAGGCAGTGTTGCTGATGAAATAGTGCAAGAGCACACCCTCGTGGACAAAATGCTTACAGCACCTGGTATTCCCAGGCGGTCTCCCATCCAAGTACTAACCAGGCCCGACCCTGCTTAGCTTCCGAGATCAGACGAGATCGGGCGTACCCAGGCTGATATGGCCGTAAGCGAGAAATAATCTCTTGCTACAACATATATAGTCAAAGTGAGTCTGATAAAACAGACATTTAGTCAATTCATCATTAAATGCTTACTACAAGGCAGTGTTGCTGATGAAATAGTGCAAGAGCACACCCTCGTGGACAAAATGCTTACAGCACCTGGTATTCCCAGGCGGTGTCCCATCCAAGTACTAACCAGGCCCGACCCTGCTTAGCTTCCGAGATCAGACGAGATCGGGCGTACCCAGGCTGGTATGGCCGTAAGCGAGAAACAATC
This sequence comes from Salmo salar, assembly GCF_965601325.2. Taxonomy (NCBI): domain Eukaryota; kingdom Metazoa; phylum Chordata; class Actinopteri; order Salmoniformes; family Salmonidae; genus Salmo; species Salmo salar. The sequence continues at coordinate 4,151,775 of NC_138298.1, forward strand.
TCTTGCTACAACATATATAGTCAAAGTGAGTCTGATAAAACAGACATTTAGTCAATTCATCATTAAATGCTTACTACAAGGCAGTGTTGCTGATGAAATAGTGCAAGAGCACACCCTCGTGGACAAAATGCTTACAGCACCTGGTATTCCCAGGCGGTGTCCCATCCAAGTACTAACCAGGCCCGACCCTGCTTAGCTTCCGAGATCAGACGAGATCGGGCGTACCCAGGCTGGTATGGCCGTAAGCGAGAAACAATCTCTTGCTACAACATATATAGTCAAAGTGAGTCTGATAAAACAGACATTTAGTCAATTCATCATTAAATGCTTACTACAAGGCAGTGAGGCTGATGAAATAGTGCAAGAGCACACCCTCGTGGACAAAATGCTTACAGCACCTGGTATTCCCAGGCGGTCTCCCATCCAAGTACTAACCATGCCCGACCCTGCTTAGCTTCCGAGATCAGAGGTACCCAGGCTGACATGGCCGTAAGCGGGAAACAATCTCTTGCTACAACATATATAGTCAAAGTGAGTCTGATAAAACAGACATTTAGTCAATTCATCATTAAATGCTTCCTCCAAGGCAGTGTTGCTGATGAAATAGTGCAAGAGCACACCCTCGTGGACAAAATGCTTACAGCACCTGGTATTCCCAGGCGGTCTCCCATCCAAGTACTAACCAGGCCCGACCCTGCTTAGCTTCCGAGATCAGACAAGATCGGTCGTACCCAGGCTGGTATGGCCGTAAGCGAGAAACAATCTCTTGCTACAACATATATAGTCAAAGTGAGTGTGATAAACAGACATTGCATTTTCACCAATTAGATAAGCAGCTTGAACTTTGTGTCACTGAAAAAGTAGAAGAAATTACAAACACTGTTCCCATCACTTTTTAGCACAGGTAGTTGGATAAAATACAAACTTTATTTCCTTTCATCATTTGAACAGGGCAAAGGAGCACAAAGCACACACAAGCTGCATTCAGCAACAATATTCTTGTTTGTCTTATAAATACAAGGCAGATGCTAATTGAAAACACAAGGAAATTTGATCCTATTAAAAAGGCAGGAAGCTGCATTTAGTCAATTCATCATTAAATGCTTACTACAAGGCAGTGTTGCTGATGAAATAGTGCAAGAGCACACCCTCGTGGACAAAATGCTTACAGCACCTGGTATTCCCAGGCGGTCTCCCATCCAAGTACTAACCAGGCCCGACCCTGCTTAGCTTCCGAGATCAGACGAGATCGGGAGTACCCAGGCTGATATGGCCGTAAGCGAGAAACAATCTCTTGCTACAACATATATAGTCAAAGTGAGTCTGATAAAACAGACATTTAGTCAATTCATCATTAAATGCTTACTACAAGGCAGTGTTGCTGATGAAATAGTGCAAGAGCACACCCTCGTGGACAAAATGCTTACAGCACCTGGTATTCCCAGGCGGTGTCCCATCCAAGTACTAACCAGGCCCGACCCTGCTTAGCTTCCGAGATCAGACGAGATCGGGAGTACCCAGGCTGGTATGGCCGTAAGCGAGAAACAATCTCTTGCTACAACATATATAGTCAAAGTGAGTCTGATAAAACAGACATTTAGTCAATTCATCATTAAATGCTTACTACAAGGCAGTGTTGCTGATGAAATAGTGCAAGAGCACACCCTCGTGGACAAAATGCTTACAGCACCTGGTATTCCCAGGCGGTCTCCCATCCAAGTACTAACCAGGCCCGACCCTGCTTAGCTTCCGAGATCAGACGAGATCGGGAGTACCCAGGCTGGTATGGCCGTAAGGGAGAAACAATCTCTTGCTACAACATATATAGTCAAAGTGAGTGTGATAAACAGACATTGCATTTTCACCAATTAGATAAGCAGCTTGAACTTTGTGTCACTGAAAAAGTAGAAGAAATTACAAACACTGTTCCCATCACTTTTTAGCACAGGTAGTTGGATAAAATACAAACTTTATTTCCTTTCATCATTTGAACAGGGCAAAGGAGCATAAAGCACACACAAGCTGCATTCAGCAACAATATTCTTGTTTGTCTTATAAATACAAGGCAGATGCTAATTGAAAACACAAGGAAATTTGATCCTATTAAAAAGGCAGGAAGCTGCATTTAGTCAATTCATCATTAAATGCTTACTACAAGGCAGTGTTGCTGATGAAATAGTGCAAGAGCACACCCTCGTGGACAAAATGCTTACAGCACCTGGTATTCCCAGGCGGTCTCCCATCCAAGTACTAACCAGGCCCGACCCTGCTTAGCTTCCGAGATCAGACGAGATCGGGCGTACCCAGGCTGATATGGCCGTAAGCGAGAAATAATCTCTTGCTACAACATATATAGTCAAAGTGAGTCTGATAAAACAGACATTTAGTCAATTCATCATTAAATGCTTACTACAAGGCAGTGTTGCTGATGAAATAGTGCAAGAGCACACCCTCGTGGACAAAATGCTTACAGCACCTGGTATTCCCAGGCGGTCTCCCATCCAAGTACTAACCATGCCCGACCCTGCTTAGCTTCCGAGATCAGACGAGATCGGGGGTACCCAGGCTGACATGGCCGTAAGCGGGAAACAATCTCTTGCTACAACATATATAGTCAAAGTGAGTCTGATAAAACAGACATTTAGTCAATTCATCATTAAATGCTTACTACAAGGCAGTGTTGCTGATGAAATAGTGCAAGAGCACACCCTCGTGGACAAAATGCTTACAGCACCTGGTATTCCCAGGCGGTCTCCCATCCAAGTACTAACCAGGCCCGACCCTGCTTAGCTTCCGAGATCAGAAAAGATCGGTCGTACCCAGGCTGGTATGGCCGTAAGCGAGAAACAATCTCTTGCTACAACATATATAGTCAAAGTGAGTGTGATAAACAGACATTGCATTTTCACCAATTAGATAAGCAGCTTGAACTTTGTGTCACTGAAAAAGTAGAAGAAATTACAAACACTGTTCCCATCACTTTTTAGCACAGGTAGTTGGATAAAATACAAACTTTATTTCCTTTCATCATTTGAACAGGGCAAAGGAGCACAAAGCACACACAAGCTGCATTCAGCAACAATATTCTTGTTTGTCTTATAAATACAAGGCAGATGCTAATTGAAAACACAAGGAAATTTGATCCTATTAAAAAGGCAGGAAGCTGCATTTAGTCAATTCATCATTAAATGCTTACTACAAGGCAGTGTTGCTGATGAAATAGTGCAAGAGCACACCCTCGTGGACAAAATGCTTACAGCACCTGGTATTCCCAGGCGGTCTCCCATCCAAGTACTAACCAGGCCCGACCCTGCTTAGCTTCCGAGATCAGACGAGATCGGGAGTACCCAGGCTGATATGGCCGTAAGCGAGAAACAATCTCTTGCTACAACATATATAGTCAAAGTGAGTCTGATAAAACAGACATTTAGTCAATTCATCATTAAATGCTTACTACAAGGCAGTGTTGCTGATGAAATAGTGCAAGAGCACACCCTCGTGGACAAAATGCTTACAGCACCTGGTATTCCCAGGCGGTGTCCCATCCAAGTACTAACCAGGCCCGACCCTGCTTAGCTTCCGAGATCAGACGAGATCGGGAGTACCCAGGCTGGTATGGCCGTAAGCGAGAAACAATCTCTTGCTACAACATATATAGTCAAAGTGAGTCTGATAAAACAGACATTTAGTCAATTCATCATTAAATGCTTACTACAAGGCAGTGTTGCTGATGAAATAGTGCAAGAGCACACCCTCGTGGACAAAATGCTTACAGCACCTGGTATTCCCAGGCGGTCTCCCATCCAAGTACTAACCAGGCCCGACCCTGCTTAGCTTCCGAGATCAGACGAGATCGGGAGTACCCAGGCTGGTATGGCCGTAACGGAGAAACAATCTCTTGCTACAACATATATAGTCAAAGTGAGTGTGATAAACAGACATTGCATTTTCACCAATTAGATAAGCAGCTTGAACTTTGTGTCACTGAAAAAGTAGAAGAAATTACAAACACTGTTCCCATCACTTTTTAGCACAGGTAGTTGGATAAAATACAAACTTTATTTCCTTTCATCATTTGAACAGGGCAAAGGAGCATAAAGCACACACAAGCTGCATTCAGCAACAATATTCTTGTTTGTCTTATAAATACAAGGCAGATGCTAATTGAAAACACAAGGAAATTTGATCCTATTAAAAAGGCAGGAAGCTGCATTTAGTCAATTCATCATTAAATGCTTACTACAAGGCAGTGTTGCTGATGAAATAGTGCAAGAGCACACCCTCGTGGACAAAATGCTTACAGCACCTGGTATTCCCAGGCGGTCTCCCATCCAAGTACTAACCAGGCCCTACCCTGCTTAGCTTCCGAGATCAGACGAGATCGGGCGTACCCAGGCTGATATGGCCGTAAGCTAGAAACAATCTCTTGCTACAACATATATAGTCAAAGTGAGTCTGATAAAACAGACATTTAGTCAATTCATCATTAAATGCTTACTACAAGGCAGTGTTGCTGATGAAATAGTGCAAGAGCACACCCTCGTGGACAAAATGCTTACAGCACCTGGTATTCCCAGGCGGTGTCCCATCCAAGTACTAACCAGGCCCGACCCTGCTTAGCTTCCGAGATCAGACGAGATCGGGCGTACCCAGGCTGGTATGGCCGTAAGCGAGAAACAATCTCTTGCTACAACATATATAGTCAAAGTGAGTCTGATAAAACAGACATTTAGTCAATTCATCATTAAATGCTTACTACAAGGCAGTGTTGCTGATGAAATAGTGCAAGAGCACACCCTCGTGGACAAAATGCTTACAGCACCTGGTATTCCCAGGCGGTGTCCCATCCAAGTACTAACCAGGCCCGACCCTGCTTAGCTTCCGAGATCAGACGAGATCGGGCGTACCCAGGCTGGTATGGCCGTAAGCGAGAAACAATCTCTTGCTACAACATATATAGTCAAAGTGAGTCTGATAAAACAGACATTTAGTCAATTCATCATTAAATGCTTACTACAAGGCAGTGTTGCTGATGAAATAGTGCAAGAGCACACCCTCGTGGACAAAATGCTTACAGCACCTGGTATTCCCAGGCGGTGTCCCATCCAAGTACTAACCAGGCCCGACCCTGCTTAGCTTCCGAGATCAGACGAGATCGGGAGTACCCAGGCTGGTATGGCCGTAAGCGAGAAACAATCTCTTGCTACAACATATATAGTCAAAGTGAGTCTGATAAAACAGACATTTAGTCAATTCATCATTAAATGCTTACTACAAGGCAGTGTTGCTGATGAAATAGTGCAAGAGCACACCCTCGTGGACAAAATGCTTACAGCACCTGGTATTCCCAGGCGGTCTCCCATCCAAGTACTAACCAGGCCCGACCCTGCTTAGCTTCCGAGATCAGACGAGATCGGGAGTACCCAGGCTGGTATGGCCGTAAGGGAGAAACAATCTCTTGCTACAACATATATAGTCAAAGTGAGTGTGATAAACAGACATTGCATTTTCACCAATTAGATAAGCAGCTTGAACTTTGTGTCACTGAAAAAGTAGAAGAAATTACAAACACTGTTCCCATCACTTTTTAGCACAGGTAGTTGGATAAAATACAAACTTTATTTCCTTTCATCATTTGAACAGGGCAAAGGAGCATAAAGCACACACAAGCTGCATTCAGCAACAATATTCTTGTTTGTCTTATAAATACAAGGCAGATGCTAATTGAAAACACAAGGAAATTTGATCCTATTAAAAAGGCAGGAAGCTGCATTTAGTCAATTCATCATTAAATGCTTACTACAAGGCAGTGTTGCTGATGAAATAGTGCAAGAGCACACCCTCGTGGACAAAATGCTTACAGCACCTGGTATTCCCAGGCGGTCTCCCATCCAAGTACTAACCAGGCCCGACCCTGCTTAGCTTCCGAGATCAGACGAGATCGGGCGTACCCAGGCTGATATGGCCGTAAGCGAGAAATAATCTCTTGCTACAACATATATAGTCAAAGTGAGTCTGATAAAACAGACATTTAGTCAATTCATCATTAAATGCTTACTACAAGGCAGTGTTGCTGATGAAATAGTGCAAGAGCACACCCTCGTGGACAAAATGCTTACAGCACCTGGTATTCCCAGGCGGTCTCCCATCCAAGTACTAACCATGCCCGACCCTGCTTAGCTTCCGAGATCAGACGAGATCGGGGGTACCCAGGCTGACATGGCCGTAAGCGGGAAACAATCTCTTGCTACAACATATATAGTCAAAGTGAGTCTGATAAAACAGACATTTAGTCAATTCATCATTAAATGCTTACTACAAGGCAGTGTTGCTGATGAAATAGTGCAAGAGCACACCCTCGTGGACAAAATGCTTACAGCACCTGGTATTCCCAGGCGGTCTCCCATCCAAGTACTAACCAGGCCCGACCCTGCTTAGCTTCCGAGATCAGAAAAGATCGGTCGTACCCAGGCTGGTATGGCCGTAAGCGAGAAACAATCTCTTGCTACAACATATATAGTCAAAGTGAGTGTGATAAACAGACATTGCATTTTCACCAATTAGATAAGCAGCTTGAACTTTGTGTCACTGAAAAAGTAGAAGAAATTACAAACACTGTTCCCATCACTTTTTAGCACAGGTAGTTGGATAAAATACAAACTTTATTTCCTTTCATCATTTGAACAGGGCAAAGGAGCACAAAGCACACACAAGCTGCATTCAGCAACAATATTCTTGTTTGTCTTATAAATACAAGGCAGATGCTAATTGAAAACACAAGGAAATTTGATCCTATTAAAAAGGCAGGAAGCTGCATTTAGTCAATTCATCATTAAATGCTTACTACAAGGCAGTGTTGCTGATGAAATAGTGCAAGAGCACACCCTCGTGGACAAAATGCTTACAGCACCTGGTATTCCCAGGCGGTCTCCCATCCAAGTACTAACCAGGCCCGACCCTGCTTAGCTTCCGAGATCAGACGAGATCGGGAGTACCCAGGCTGATATGGCCGTAAGCGAGAAACAATCTCTTGCTACAACATATATAGTCAAAGTGAGTCTGATAAAACAGACATTTAGTCAATTCATCATTAAATGCTTACTACAAGGCAGTGTTGCTGATGAAATAGTGCAAGAGCACACCCTCGTGGACAAAATGCTTACAGCACCTGGTATTCCCAGGCGGTGTCCCATCCAAGTACTAACCAGGCCCGACCCTGCTTAGCTTCCGAGATCAGACGAGATCGGGAGTACCCAGGCTGGTATGGCCGTAAGCGAGAAACAATCTCTTGCTACAACATATATAGTCAAAGTGAGTCTGATAAAACAGACATTTAGTCAATTCATCATTAAATGCTTACTACAAGGCAGTGTTGCTGATGAAATAGTGCAAGAGCACACCCTCGTGGACAAAATGCTTACAGCACCTGGTATTCCCAGGCGGTCTCCCATCCAAGTACTAACCAGGCCCGACCCTGCTTAGCTTCCGAGATCAGACGAGATCGGGAGTACCCAGGCTGGTATGGCCGTAACGGAGAAACAATCTCTTGCTACAACATATATAGTCAAAGTGAGTGTGATAAACAGACATTGCATTTTCACCAATTAGATAAGCAGCTTGAACTTTGTGTCACTGAAAAAGTAGAAGAAATTACAAACACTGTTCCCATCACTTTTTAGCACAGGTAGTTGGATAAAATACAAACTTTATTTCCTTTCATCATTTGAACAGGGCAAAGGAGCATAAAGCACACACAAGCTGCATTCAGCAACAATATTCTTGTTTGTCTTATAAATACAAGGCAGATGCTAATTGAAAACACAAGGAAATTTGATCCTATTAAAAAGGCAGGAAGCTGCATTTAGTCAATTCATCATTAAATGCTTACTACAAGGCAGTGTTGCTGATGAAATAGTGCAAGAGCACACCCTCGTGGACAAAATGCTTACAGCACCTGGTATTCCCAGGCGGTCTCCCATCCAAGTACTAACCAGGCCCTACCCTGCTTAGCTTCCGAGATCAGACGAGATCGGGCGTACCCAGGCTGATATGGCCGTAAGCTAGAAACAATCTCTTGCTACAACATATATAGTCAAAGTGAGTCTGATAAAACAGACATTTAGTCAATTCATCATTAAATGCTTACTACAAGGCAGTGTTGCTGATGAAATAGTGCAAGAGCACACCCTCGTGGACAAAATGCTTACAGCACCTGGTATTCCCAGGCGGTGTCCCATCCAAGTACTAACCAGGCCCGACCCTGCTTAGCTTCCGAGATCAGACGAGATCGGGCGTACCCAGGCTGGTATGGCCGTAAGCGAGAAACAATCTCTTGCTACAACATATATAGTCAAAGTGAGTCTGATAAAACAGACATTTAGTCAATTCATCATTAAATGCTTACTACAAGGCAGTGTTGCTGATGAAATAGTGCAAGAGCACACCCTCGTGGACAAAATGCTTACAGCACCTGGTATTCCCAGGCGGTGTCCCATCCAAGTACTAACCAGGCCCGACCCTGCTTAGCTTCCGAGATCAGACGAGATCGGGCGTACCCAGGCTGGTATGGCCGTAAGCGAGAAACAATCTCTTGCTACAACATATATAGTCAAAGTGAGTCTGATAAAACAGACATTTAGTCAATTCATCATTAAATGCTTACTACAAGGAAGTGTTGCTGATGAAATAGTGCAAGAGCACACCCTCGTGGACAAAATGCTTACAGCACCTGGTATTCCCAGGCGGTCTCCCATCCAAGTACTAACCATGCCCGACCCTGCTTAGCTTCCGAGATCAGACGAGATCGGGGGTACCCAGGCTGACATGGCCGTAAGCGGGAAACAATCTCTTGCTACAACATATATAGTCAAAGTGAGTCTGATAAAACAGACATTTAGTCAATTCATCATTAAATGCTTACTACAAGGCAGTGTTGCTGATGAAATAGTGCAAGAGCACACCCTCGTGGACAAAATGCTTACAGCACCTGGTATTCCCAGGCGGTCTCCCATCCAAGTACTAACCAGGCCCGACCCTGCTTAGCTTCCGAGATCAGACGAGATCGGGAGTACCCAGGCTGGTATGGCCGTAAGGGAGAAACAATCTCTTGCTACAACATATATAGTCAAAGTGAGTGTGATAAACAGACATTGCATTTTCACCAATTAGATAAGCAGCTTGAACTTTGTGTCACTGAAAAAGTAGAAGAAATTACAAACACTGTTCCCATCACTTTTTAGCACAGGTAGTTGGATAAAATACAAACTTTATTTCCTTTCATCATTTGAACAGGGCAAAGGAGCATAAAGCACACACAAGCTGCATTCAGCAACAATATTCTTGTTTGTCTTATAAATACAAGGCAGATGCTAATTGAAAACACAAGGAAATTTGATCCTATTAAAAAGGCAGGAAGCTGAATTTAGTCAATTCATCATTAAATGCTTACTACAAGGCAGTGTTGCTGATGAAATAGTGCAAGAGCACACCCTCGTGGACAAAATGCTTACAGCACCTGGTATTCCCAGGCCGTCTCCCATCCAAGTACTAACCAGGCCCGACCCTGCTTAGCTTCCGAGATCAGACGAGATCGGGAGTACCCAGGCTGATATGGCCGTAAGCGAGAAACAATCTCTTGCTACAACATATATAGTCAAAGTGAGTCTGATAAAACAGACATTTAGTCAATTCATCATTAAATGCTTACTACAAGGCAGTGTTGCTGATGAAATAGTGCAAGAGCACACCCTCGTGGACAAAATGCTTACAGCACCTGGTATTCCCAGGCGGTGTCCCATCCAAGTACTAACCAGGCCCGACCCTGCTTAGCTTCCGAGATCAGACGAGATCGGGAGTACCCAGGCTGGTATGGCCGTAAGCGAGAAACAATCTCTTGCTACAACATATATAGTCAAAGTGAGTCTGATAAAACAGACATTTAGTCAATTCATCATTAAATGCTTACTACAAGGCAGTGTTGCTGATGAAATAGTGCAAGAGCACACCCTCGTGGACAAAATGCTTACAGCACCTGGTATTCCCAGGCGGTCTCCCATCCAAGTACTAACCAGGCCCGACCCTGCTTAGCTTCCGAGATCAGACGAGATCGGGAGTACCCAGGCTGGTATGGCCGTAACGGAGAAACAATCTCTTGCTACAACATATATAGTCAAAGTGAGTGTGATAAACAGACATTGCATTTTCACCAATTAGATAAGCAGCTTGAACTTTGTGTCACTGAAAAAGTAGAAGAAATTACAAACACTGTTCCCATCACTTTTTAGCACAGGTAGTTGGATAAAATACAAACTTTATTTCCTTTCATCATTTGAACAGGGCAAAGGAGCATAAAGCACACACAAGCTGCATTCAGCAACAATATTCTTGTTTGTCTTATAAATACAAGGCAGATGCTAATTGAAAACACAAGGAAATTTGATCCTATTAAAAAGGCAGGAAGCTGCATTTAGTCAATTCATCATTAAATGCTTACTACAAGGCAGTGTTGCTGATGAAATAGTGCAAGAGCACACCCTCGTGGACAAAATGCTTACAGCACCTGGTATTCCCAGGCGGTCTCCCATCCAAGTACTAACCAGGCCCTACCCTGCTTAGCTTCCGAGATCAGACGAGATCGGGCGTACCCAGGCTGATATGGCCGTAAGCTAGAAACAATCTCTTGCTACAACATATATAGTCAAAGTGAGTCTGATAAAACAGACATTTAGTCAATTCATCATTAAATGCTTACTACAAGGCAGTGTTGCTGATGAAATAGTGCAAGAGCACACCCTCGTGGACAAAATGCTTACAGCACCTGGTATTCCCAGGCGGTGTCCCATCCAAGTACTAACCAGGCCCGACCCTGCTTAGCTTCCGAGATCAGACGAGATCGGGCGTACCCAGGCTGGTATGGCCGTAAGCGAGAAACAATCTCTTGCTACAACATATATAGTCAAAGTGAGTCTGATAAAACAGACATTTAGTCAATTCATCATTAAATGCTTACTACAAGGCAGTGTTGCTGATGAAATAGTGCAAGAGCACACCCTCGTGGACAAAATGCTTACAGCACCTGGTATTCCCAGGCGGTGTCCCATCCAAGTACTAACCAGGCCCGACCCTGCTTAGCTTCCGAGATCAGACGAGATCGGGCGTACCCAGGCTGGTATGGCCGTAAGCGAGAAACAATCTCTTGCTACAACATATATAGTCAAAGTGAGTCTGATAAAACAGACATTTAGTCAATTCATCATTAAATGCTTACTACAAGGAAGTGTTGCTGATGAAATAGTGCAAGAGCACACCCTCGTGGACAAAATGCTTACAGCACCTGGTATTCCCAGGCGGTCTCCCATCCAAGTACTAACCATGCCCGACCCTGCTTAGCTTCCGAGATCAGACGAGATCGGGGGTACCCAGGCTGACATGGCCGTAAGCGGGAAACAATCTCTTGCTACAACATATATAGTCAAAGTGAGTCTGATAAAACAGACATTTAGTCAATTCATCATTAAATGCTTACTACAAGGCAGTGTTGCTGATGAAATAGTGCAAGAGCACACCCTCGTGGACAAAATGCTTACAGCACCTGGTATTCCCAGGCGGTCTCCCATCCAAGTACTAACCAGGCCCGACCCTGCTTAGCTTCCGAGATCAGACGAGATCGGGAGTACCCAGGCTGGTATGGCCGTAAGGGAGAAACAATCTCTTGCTACAACATATATAGTCAAAGTGAGTGTGATAAACAGACATTGCATTTTCACCAATTAGATAAGCAGCTTGAACTTTGTGTCACTGAAAAAGTAGAAGAAATTACAAACACTGTTCCCATCACTTTTTAGCACAGGTAGTTGGATAAAATACAAACTTTATTTCCTTTCATCATTTGAACAGGGCAAAGGAGCATAAAGCACACACAAGCTGCATTCAGCAACAATATTCTTGTTTGTCTTATAAATACAAGGCAGATGCTAATTGAAAACACAAGGAAATTTGATCCTATTAAAAAGGCAGGAAGCTGAATTTAGTCAATTCATCATTAAATGCTTACTACAAGGCAGTGTTGCTGATGAAATAGTGCAAGAGCACACCCTCGTGGACAAAATGCTTACAGCACCTGGTATTCCCAGGCCGTCTCCCATCCAAGTACTAACCAGGCACGACCCTGCTTAGCTTCCGAGATCAAACGAGATCGGGCGTACCCAGGCTGGTATGGCCGTAAGCGAGAAACAATCTCTTGCTACAACATATACAGTCAAAGTGAGTCTGATAAAACAGACATTTAGTCAATTCATCATTAAATGCTTACTACAAGGCAGTGTTGCTGATGAAATAGTGCAAGAGCACACCCTCGTGGACAAAATGCTTACAGCACCTGGTATTCCCAGGCGGTCTCACATCCAAGTACTAACCAGGCCCGACCCTGCTGAGCGTCCGAGATCAAACGAGATCGGGCGTACCCAGGCTGATATGGCCGTAAGCGAGAAACAATCTCTTGCTACAACATATATAGTCAAAGTGAGTCTGATAAAACAGACATTTAGTCAATTCATCATTAAATGCTTACTACAAGGCAGTGTTGCTGATGAAATAGTGCAAGAGCACACCCTCGTGGACAAAATGCTTACAGCACCTGGTATTCCCAGGCGGTCTCCCATCCAAGTACTAACCAGGCCCGACCCTGCTTAGCTTCCGAGATCAGACGAGATCGGGAGTACCCAGGCTGGTATGGCCGTAAGCGAGAAACAATCTCTTGCTACAACATATATAGTCAAAGTGAGTCTGATAAAACAGACATTTAGTCAATTCATCATTAAATGCTTACTACAAGGCAGTGTTGCTGATGAAATAGTGCAAGAGCACACCCTCGTGGACAAAATGCTTACAGCACCTGGTATTCCCAGGCGGTCTCCCATCCAAGTACTAACCAGGCCCGACCCTGCTTAGCTTCTGAGATCAGACGAGATCGGGCGTACCCAGGCTGATATGGCCGTAAGCTAGAAACAATCTCTTGCTACAACATATATAGTCAAAGTGAGTCTGATAAAACAGACATTTAGTCAATTCATCATTAAATGCTTACTACAAGGCAGTGTTGCTGATGAAATAGTGCAAGAGCACACCCTCGTGGACAAAATGCTTACAGCACCTGGTATTCCCAGGCGGTCTCCCATCCAAGTACTAACCAGGCCCGACCCTGCTTAGCTTCCGAGATCAGACGAGATCGGGAGTACCCAGGCTGATATGGCCGTAAGCGAGAAACAATCTCTTGCTACAACATATATAGTCAAAGTGAGTCTGATAAAACAGACATTTAGTCAATTCATCATTAAATGCTTACTACAAGGCAGTGTTGCTGATGAAATAGTGCAAGAGCACACCCTCGTGGACAAAATGCTTACAGCACCTGGTATTCCCAGGCGGTGTCCCATCCAAGCCCGACCCTGCTTAGCTTCCGAGATCAGACGAGATCGGGAGTACCCAGGCTGGTATGGCCGTAAGCGAGAAACAATCTCTTGCTACAACATATATAGTCAAAGTGAGTCTGATAAAACAGACATTTAGTCAATTCATCATTAAATGCTTACTACAAGGCAGTGTTGCTGATGAAATAGTGCAAGAGCACACCCTCGTGGACAAAATGCTTACAGCACCTGGTATTCCCAGGCGGTCTCCCATCCAAGTACTAACCAGGCCCGACCCTGCTTAGCTTCCGAGATCAGACGAGATCGGGAGTACCCAGGCTGGTATGGCCGTAACGGAGAAACAATCTCTTGCTACAACATATATAGTCAAAGTGAGTGTGATAAACAGACATTGCATTTTCACCAATTAGATAAGCAGCTTGAACTTTGTGTCACTGAAAAAGTAGAAGAAATTACAAACACTGTTCCCATCACTTTTTAGCACAGGTAGTTGGATAAAATACAAACTTTATTTCCTTTCATCATTTGAACAGGGCAAAGGAGCATAAAGCACACACAAGCTGCATTCAGCAACAATATTCTTGTTTGTCTTATAAATACAAGGCAGATGCTAATTGAAAACACAAGGAAATTTGATCCTATTAAAAAGGCAGGAAGCTGCATTTAGTCAATTCATCATTAAATGCTTACTACAAGGCAGTGTTGCTGATGAAATAGTGCAAGAGCACACCCTCGTGGACAAAATGCTTACAGCACCTGGTATTCCCAGGCGGTCTCCCATCCAAGTACTAACCAGGCCCTACCCTGCTTAGCTTCCGAGATCAGACGAGATCGGGCGTACCCAGGCTGATATGGCCGTAAGCTAGAAACAATCTCTTGCTACAACATATATAGTCAAAGTGAGTCTGATAAAACAGACATTTAGTCAATTCATCATTAAATGCTTACTACAAGGCAGTGTTGCTGATGAAATAGTGCAAGAGCACACCCTCGTGGACAAAATGCTTACAGCACCTGGTATTCCCAGGCGGTGTCCCATCCAAGTACTAACCAGGCCCGACCCTGCTTAGCTTCCGAGATCAGACGAGATCGGGCGTACCCAGGCTGGTATGGCCGTAAGCGAGAAACAATCTCTTGCTACAACATATATAGTCAAAGTGAGTCTGATAAAACAGACATTTAGTCAATTCATCATTAAATGCTTACTACAAGGCAGTGTTGCTGATGAAATAGTGCAAGAGCACACCCTCGTGGACAAAATGCTTACAGCACCTGGTATTCCCAGGCGGTGTCCCATCCAAGTACTAACCAGGCCCGACCCTGCTTAGCTTCCGAGATCAGACGAGATCGGGCGTACCCAGGCTGGTATGGCCGTAAGCGAGAAACAATCTCTTGCTACAACATATATAGTCAAAGTGAGTCTGATAAAACAGACATTTAGTCAATTCATCATTAAATGCTTACTACAAGGAAGTGTTGCTGATGAAATAGTGCAAGAGCACACCCTCGTGGACAAAATGCTTACAGCACCTGGTATTCCCAGGCGGTCTCCCATCCAAGTACTAACCATGCCCGACCCTGCTTAGCTTCCGAGATCAGACGAGATCGGGGGTACCCAGGCTGACATGGCCGTAAGCGGGAAACAATCTCTTGCTACAACATATATAGTCAAAGTGAGTCTGATAAAACAGACATTTAGTCAATTCATCATTAAATGCTTACTACAAGGCAGTGTTGCTGATGAAATAGTGCAAGAGCACACCCTCGTGGACAAAATGCTTACAGCACCTGGTATTCCCAGGCGGTCTCCCATCCAAGTACTAACCAGGCCCGACCCTGCTTAGCTTCCGAGATCAGACGAGATCGGGAGTACCCAGGCTGGTATGGCCGTAAGGGAGAAACAATCTCTTGCTACAACATATATAGTCAAAGTGAGTGTGATAAACAGACATTGCATTTTCACCAATTAGATAAGCAGCTTGAACTTTGTGTCACTGAAAAAGTAGAAGAAATTACAAACACTGTTCCCATCACTTTTTAGCACAGGTAGTTGGATAAAATACAAACTTTATTTCCTTTCATCATTTGAACAGGGCAAAGGAGCATAAAGCACACACAAGCTGCATTCAGCAACAATATTCTTGTTTGTCTTATAAATACAAGGCAGATGCTAATTGAAAACACAAGGAAATTTGATCCTATTAAAAAGGCAGGAAGCTGAATTTAGTCAATTCATCATTAAATGCTTACTACAAGGCAGTGTTGCTGATGAAATAGTGCAAGAGCACACCCTCGTGGACAAAATGCTTAC
Organism: Salmo salar; assembly: GCF_965601325.2. Classification (NCBI taxonomy): domain Eukaryota; kingdom Metazoa; phylum Chordata; class Actinopteri; order Salmoniformes; family Salmonidae; genus Salmo; species Salmo salar. The sequence goes on from NC_138298.1 coordinate 4,167,513, forward strand.
AGCACCTGGTATTCCCAGGCCGTCTCCCATCCAAGTACTAACCAGGCACGACCCTGCTTAGCTTCCGAGATCAAACGAGATCGGGCGTACCCAGGCTGGTATGGCCGTAAGCGAGAAACAATCTCTTGCTACAACATATACAGTCAAAGTGAGTCTGATAAAACAGACATTTAGTCAATTCATCATTAAATGCTTACTACAAGGCAGTGTTGCTGATGAAATAGTGCAAGAGCACACCCTCGTGGACAAAATGCTTACAGCACCTGGTATTCCCAGGCGGTCTCACATCCAAGTACTAACCAGGCCCGACCCTGCTGAGCTTCCGAGATCAAACGAGATCGGGCGTACCCAGGCTGATATGGCCGACCCTGCTTAGCTTCCGAGATCAGACGAGATCGGGCGTACCCAGGCTGATATGGCCGTAAGCAAGAAACAATCTCTTGCTACAACATATATAGTCAAAGTGAGTCTGATAAAACAGACATTTAGTCAATTCATCATTAAATGCTTACTACAAGGCAGTGTTGCTGATGAAATAGTGCAAGAGCACACCCTCGTGGACAAAATGCTTACAGCACCTGGTATTCCCAGGCGGTCTCCCATCCAAGTACTAACCAGGCCCGACCCTGCTTAGCTTCCGAGATCAGACGAGATCGGGAGTACCCAGGCTGGTATGGCCGTAAGCGAGAAACAATCTCTTGCTACAACATATATAGTCAAAGTGAGTCTGATAAAACAGACATTTAGTCAATTCATCATTAAATGCTTACTACAAGGCAGTGTTGCTGATGAAATAGTGCAAGAGCACACCCTCGTGGACAAAATGCTTACAGCACCTGGTATTCCCAGGCGGTCTCCCATCCAAGTACTAACCAGGCCCGACCCTGCTTAGCTTCCGAGATCAGACGAGATCGGGCGTACCCAGGCTGATATGGCCGTAAGCTAGAAACAATCTCTTGCTACAACATATATAGTCAAAGTGAGTCTGATAAAACAGACATTTAGTCAATTCATCATTAAATGCTTACTACAAGGCAGTGTTGCTGATGAAATAGTGCAAGAGCACACCCTCGTGGACAAAATGCTTACAGCACCTGGTATTCCCAGGCGGTCTCCCATCCAAGTACTAACCAGGCCCTACCCTGCTTAGCTTCCGAGATCAGACGAGATCGGGCGTACCCAGGCTGATATGGCCGTAAGCTAGAAACAATCTCTTGCTACAACATATATAGTCAAAGTGAGTCTGATAAAACAGACATTTAGTCAATTCATCATTAAATGCTTACTACAAGGCAGTGTTGCTGATGAAATAGTGCAAGAGCACACCCTCGTGGACAAAATGCTTACAGCACCTGGTATTCCCAGGCGGTGTCCCATCCAAGTACTAACCAGGCCCGACCCTGCTTAGCTTCCGAGATCAGACGAGATCGGGCGTACCCAGGCTGGTATGGCCGTAAGCGAGAAACAATCTCTTGCTACAACATATATAGTCAAAGTGAGTCTGATAAAACAGACATTTAGTCAATTCATCATTAAATGCTTACTACAAGGCAGTGTTGCTGATGAAATAGTGCAAGAGCACACCCTCGTGGACAAAATGCTTACAGCACCTGGTATTCCCAGGCGGTGTCCCATCCAAGTACTAACCAGGCCCGACCCTGCTTAGCTTCCGAGATCAGACGAGATCGGGCGTACCCAGGCTGGTATGGCCGTAAGCGAGAAACAATCTCTTGCTACAACATATATAGTCAAAGTGAGTCTGATAAAACAGACATTTAGTCAATTCATCATTAAATGCTTACTACAAGGAAGTGTTGCTGATGAAATAGTGCAAGAGCACACCCTCGTGGACAAAATGCTTACAGCACCTGGTATTCCCAGGCGGTCTCCCATCCAAGTACTAACCATGCCCGACCCTGCTTAGCTTCCGAGATCAGACGAGATCGGGGGTACCCAGGCTGACATGGCCGTAAGCGGGAAACAATCTCTTGCTACAACATATATAGTCAAAGTGAGTCTGATAAAACAGACATTTAGTCAATTCATCATTAAATGCTTACTACAAGGCAGTGTTGCTGATGAAATAGTGCAAGAGCACACCCTCGTGGACAAAATGCTTACAGCACCTGGTATTCCCAGGCGGTCTCCCATCCAAGTACTAACCAGGCCCGACCCTGCTTAGCTTCCGAGATCAGACGAGATCGGGAGTACCCAGGCTGGTATGGCCGTAAGGGAGAAACAATCTCTTGCTACAACATATATAGTCAAAGTGAGTGTGATAAACAGACATTGCATTTTCACCAATTAGATAAGCAGCTTGAACTTTGTGTCACTGAAAAAGTAGAAGAAATTACAAACACTGTTCCCATCACTTTTTAGCACAGGTAGTTGGATAAAATACAAACTTTATTTCCTTTCATCATTTGAACAGGGCAAAGGAGCATAAAGCACACACAAGCTGCATTCAGCAACAATATTCTTGTTTGTC
>NC_138298.1:4177500-4192500 GCF_965601325.2 Salmo salar
AGATCAGACAAGATCGGGCGTACCCAGGCTGGTATGGCCATAAGCGAGAAACAATCTCTTGCTACAACATATACAGTCAAAGTGAGTCTGATAAAACAGACATTTAGTCAATTCATCATTAAATGCTTACTACAAGGCAGTGTTGCTGATGAAATAGTGCAAGAGCACACCCTCGTGGACAAAATGCTTACAGCACCTGGTATTCCCAGGCGGTGTCCCATCCAAGTACTAACCAGGCCCGACCCTGCTTAGCTTCCGAGATCAGACGAGATCGGGCGTACCCAGGCTGGTATGGCCGTAAGCGAGAAACAATCTCTTGCTACAACATATATAGTCAAAGTGAGTCTGATAAAACAGACATTTAGTCAATTCATCATTAAATGCTTACTACAAGGCAGTGTTGCTGATGAAATAGTGCAAGAGCACACCCTCGTGGACAAAATGCTTACAGCACCTGGTATTCCCAGGCGGTCTCCCATCCAAGTACTAACCAGGCCCGACCCTGCTTAGCTTCCGAGATCAGACGAGATCGGGCGTACCCAGGCTGATATGGCCGTAAGCGAGAAACAATCTCTTGCTACAACATATATAGTCAAAGTGAGTGTGATAAACAGACATTGCATTTTCACCAATTAGATAAGCAGCTTGAACTTTGTGTCACTGAAAAAGTAGAAGAAATTACAAACACTGTTCCCATCACTTTTTAGCACAGGTAGTTGGATAAAATACAAACTTTATTTCCTTTCATCATTTGAACAGGGCAAAGGAGCACAAAGCACACACAAGCTGCATTCAGCAACAATATTCTTGTTTGTCTTATAAATACAAGGCAGATGCTAAATGAAAACACAAGGAAATTTGATCCTATTAAAAAGGCAGGAAGCTGCATTTAGTCAATTCATCATTAAATGCTTACTACAAGGCAGTGTTGCTGATGAAATAGTGCAAGAGCACACCCTCGTGGACAAAATGCTTACAGCACCTGGTATTCCCAGGCGGTCTCCCATCCAAGTACTAACCAGGCCCGACCCTGCTTAGCTTCCGAGATCAGACGAGATCGGGAGTACCCAGGCTGATATGGCCGTAAGCGAGAAACAATCTCTTGCTACAACATATATAGTCAAAGTGAGTCTGATAAAACAGACATTTAGTCAATTCATCATTAAATGCTTACTACAAGGCAGTGTTGCTGATGAAATAGTGCAAGAGCACACCCTCGTGGACAAAATGCTTACAGCACCTGGTATTCCCAGGCGGTGTCCCATCCAAGTACTAACCAGGCCCGACCCTGCTTAGCTTCCGAGATCAGACGAGATCGGGAGTACCCAGGCTGGTATGGCCGTAAGCGAGAAACAATCTCTTGCTACAACATATATAGTCAAAGTGAGTCTGATAAAACAGACATTTAGTCAATTCATCATTAAATGCTTACTACAAGGCAGTGTTGCTGATGAAATAGTGCAAGAGCACACCCTCGTGGACAAAATGCTTACAGCACCTGGTATTCCCAGGCGGTCTCCCATCCAAGTACTAACCAGGCCCGACCCTGCTTAGCTTCCGAGATCAGACGAGATCGGGAGTACCCAGGCTGGTATGGCCGTAAGGGAGAAACAATCTCTTGCTACAACATATATAGTCAAAGTGAGTGTGATAAACAGACATTGCATTTTCACCAATTAGATAAGCAACTTGAACTTTGTGTCACTGAAAAAGTAGAAGAAATTACAAACACTGTTCCCATCACTTTTTAGCACAGGTAGTTGGATAAAATACAAACTTTATTTCCTTTCATCATTTGAACAGGGCAAAGGAGCATAAAGCACACACAAGCTGCATTCAGCAACAATATTCTTGTTTGTCTTATAAATACAAGGCAGATGCTAATTGAAAACACAAGGAAATTTGATCCTATTAAAAAGGCAGGAAGCTGCATTTAGTCAATTCATCATTAAATGCTTACTACAAGGCAGTGTTGCTGATGAAATAGTGCAAGAGCACACCCTCGTGGACAAAATGCTTACAGCACCTGGTATTCCCAGGCGGTCTCCCATCCAAGTACTAACCAGGCCCGACCCTGCTTAGCTTCCGAGATCAAACGAGATCGGGCGTACCCAGGCTGGTATGGCCGTAAGCAAGAAACAATCTCTTGCTACAACATATACAGTCAAAGTGAGTCTGATAAAACAGACATTTAGTCAATTCATCATTAAATGCTTACTACAAGGCAGTGTTGCTGATGAAATAGTGCAAGAGCACACCCTCGTGGACAAAATGCTTACAGCACCTGGTATTCCCAGGCGGTCTCCCATCCAAGTACTAACCAGGCCCGACCCTGCTTAGCTTCCGAGATCAGACGAGATCGGGAGTACCCAGGCTGATATGGCCGTAAGCGAGAAACAATCTCTTGCTACAACATATATAGTCAAAGTGAGTCTGATAAAACAGACATTTAGTCAATTCATCATTAAATGCTTACTACAAGGCAGTGTTGCTGATGAAATAGTGCAAGAGCACACCCTCGTGGACAAAATGCTTACAGCACCTGGTATTCCCAGGCGGTGTCCCATCCAAGTACTAACCAGGCCCGACCCTGCTTAGCTTCCGAGATCAGACGAGATCGGGAGTACCCAGGCTGGTATGGCCGTAAGCGAGAAACAATCTCTTGCTACAACATATATAGTCAAAGTGAGTCTGATAAAACAGACATTTAGTCAATTCATCATTAAATGCTTACTACAAGGCAGTGTTGCTGATGAAATAGTGCAAGAGCACACCCTCGTGGACAAAATGCTTACAGCACCTGGTATTCCCAGGCGGTCTCCCATCCAAGTACTAACCAGGCCCGACCCTGCTTAGCTTCCGAGATCAGACGAGATCGGGAGTACCCAGGCTGGTATGGCCGTAAGGGAGAAACAATCTCTTGCTACAACATATATAGTCAAAGTGAGTGTGATAAACAGACATTGCATTTTCACCAATTAGATAAGCAGCTTGAACTTTGTGTCACTGAAAAAGTAGAAGAAATTACAAACACTGTTCCCATCACTTTTTAGCACAGGTAGTTGGATAAAATACAAACTTTATTTCCTTTCATCATTTGAACAGGGCAAAGGAGCATAAAGCACACACAAGCTGCATTCAGCAACAATATTCTTGTTTGTCTTATAAATACAAGGCAGATGCTAATTGAAAACACAAGGAAATTTGATCCTATTAAAAAGGCAGGAAGCTGCATTTAGTCAATTCATCATTAAATGCTTACTACAAGGCAGTGTTGCTGATGAAATAGTGCAAGAGCACACCCTCGTGGACAAAATGCTTACAGCACCTGGTATTCCCAGGCGGTCTCCCATCCAAGTACTAACCAGGCCCGACCCTGCTTAGCTTCCGAGATCAAACGAGATCGGGCGTACCCAGGCTGGTATGGCCATAAGCGAGAAACAATCTCTTGCTACAACATATACAGTCAAAGTGAGTCTGATAAAACAGACATTTAGTCAATTCATCATTAAATGCTTACTACAAGGCAGTGTTGCTGATGAAATAGTGCAAGAGCACACCCTCGTGGACAAAATGCTTACAGCACCTGGTATTCCCAGGTGGTCTCACATCCAAGTACTAACCAGGCCCGACCCTGCTGAGCTTCCGAGATCAAACGAGATCGGGCGTACCCAGGCTGATATGGCCGTAAGCGAGAAACAATCTCTTGCTACAACATATATAGTCAAAGTGAGTCTGATAAAACAGACATTTAGTCAATTCATCATTAAATGCTTACTACAAGGCAGTGTTGCTGATGAAATAGTGCAAGAGCACACCCTCGTGGACAAAATTCTTACAGCACCTGGTATTCCCAGGCGGTCTCCCATCCAAGTACTAACCAGGCCCGACCCTGCTTAGCTTCCGAGATCAGACGAGATCGGGCGTACCCAGGCTGATATGGCCGTAAGCGAGAAACAATCTCTTGCTACAACATATATAGTCAAAGTGAGTCTGATAAAACAGACATTTAGTCAATTCATCATTAAATGCTTACTACAAGGCAGTGTTGCTGATGAAATAGTGCAAGAGCACACCCTCGTGGACAAAATGCTTACAGCACCTGGTATTCCCAGGCGGTCTCCCATCCACGTACTAACCAGGCCCGACCCTGCTTAGCTTCCGAGATCAGACGAGATCGGGAGTACCCAGGCTGGTATGGCCGTAAGCGAGAAACAATCTCTTGCTACAACATATATAGTCAAAGTGAGTCTGATAAAACAGACATTTAGTCAATTCATCATTAAATGCTTACTACAAGGCAGTGTTGCTGATGAAATAGTGCAAGAGCACACCCTCGTGGACAAAATGCTTACAGCACCTGGTATTCCCAGGCGGTCTCCCATCCAAGTACTAACCAGGCCCGACCCTGCTTAGCTTCCGAGATCAGACAAGATCGGGCGTACCCAGGCTGATATGGCCGTAAGCGAGAAACAATCTCTTGCTACAACATATATAGTCAAAGTGAGTCTGATAAAACAGACATTTAGTCAATTCATCATTAAATGCTTACTACAAGGCAGTGTTGCTGATGAAATAGTGCAAGAGCACACCCTCGTGGACAAAATGCTTACAGCACCTGGTATTCCCAGGCTGTCTCCCATCCAAGTACTAACCAGGCCCGACCCTGCTTAGCTTCCGAGATCAGACAAGATCGGGCGTACCCAGGCTGGTATGGCCGTAAGCGAGAACAATCTCTTGCTACAACATATATAGTCAAAGTGAGTGTGATAAACAGACATTGCATTTTCACCAATTAGATAAGCAGCTTGAACTTTGTGTCACTGAAAAAGTAGAAGAAATTACAAACACTGTTCCCATCACTTTTTAGCATAGGTAGTTGGATAAAATACAAACTTTATTTCCTTTCATAATTTGAACAGGGCAAAGGAGCATAAAGCACACACAAGCTGCATTCAGCAACAATATTCTTGTTTGTCTTATAAATACAAGGCAGATGCTAATTGAAAACACAAGGAAATTTGATCCTATTAAAAAGGCAGGAAGCTGCATTTAGTCAATTCATCATTAAATGCTTACTACAAGGCAGTGTTGCTGATGAAATAGTGCAAGAGCACACCCTCGTGGACAAAATGCTTACAGCACCTGGTATTCCCAGGCGGTCTCACATCCAAGTACTAACCAGGCCCGACCCTGCTTAGCTTCCGAGATCAGACGAGATCGGGCGTACCCAGGCTGATATGGCCGTAAGCGAGAAACAATCTCTTGCTACAACATATATAGTCAAAGTGAGTCTGATAAAACAGACATTTAGTCAATTCATCATTAAATGCTTACTACAAGGCAGTGTTGCTGATGAAATAGTGCAAGAGCACACCCTCGTGGACAAAATGCTTACAGCACCTGGTATTCCCAGGCGGTCTCCCATCCACGTACTAACCAGGCCCGACCCTGCTTAGCTTCCGAGATCAGACGAGATCGGGAGTACCCAGGCTGGTATGGCCGTAAGCGAGAAACAATCTCTTGCTACAACATATATAGTCAAAGTGAGTCTGATAAAAAATACATTTAGTCAATTCATCATTAAATGCTTACTACAAGGCAGTGTTGCTGATGAAATAGTGCAAGAGCACACCCTCGTGGACAAAATGCTTACAGCACCTGGTATTCCCAGGCGGTCTCCCATCCAAGTACTAACCAGGCCCGAACCTGCTTAGCTTACGAGATCAGACGAGATCGGGCGTACCCAGGCTGATATGGCCGTAAGCGAGAAACAATCTCTTGCTACAACATATATAGTCAAAGTGAGTCTGATAAAACAGACATTTAGTCAATTCATCATTAAATGCTTACTACAAGGCAGTGTTGCTGATGAAATAGTGCAAGAGCACACCCTCGTGGACAAAATGCTTACAGCACCTGGTATTCCCAGGCTGTCTCCCATCCAAGTACTAACCAGGCCCGACCCTGCTTAGCTTCCGAGATCAGGCGTACCCAGGCTGGTATGGCCGTAAGCGAGAACAATCTCTTGCTACAACATATATAGTCAAAGTGAGTGTGATAAACAGACATTGCATTTTCACCAATTAGATAAGCAGCTTGAACTTTGTGTCACTGAAAAAGTAGAAGAAATTACAAACACTGTTCCCATCACTTTTTAGCATAGGTAGTTGGATAAAATACAAACTTTATTTCCTTTCATAATTTGAACAGGGCAAAGGAGCATAAAGCACACACAAGCTGCATTCAGCAACAATATTCTTGTTTGTCTTATAAATACAAGGCAGATGCTAATTGAAAACACAAGGAAATTTGATCCTATTAAAAAGGCAGGAAGCTGCATTGAGTCAATTCATCATTAACCTCTATGGGACCGGCGGGACGAATTCGTCCCACCTACGTAACAGCCACTGCCAGCCTGTGGCGCGATTTTCAAAATCTTCAAAATCCTATTACTTCAATTTCTCAAACATATGACTATTTTACAGCCATTTAAAGATAAGACTCTCGTTAATCTAACCACACTGTCCGATTTCAAAAAGGCTTTACAACGAAAGCAAAACATTAGATTATGTCAGCAGAGTACCAAGCCAGAAATAATCAGACACCCATTTTTCAAGCCAGCATATAATGTCACCAAAACCCAGAAGACAGCTAAATGCAGCACTCACCTTTGATGATCTTCATCAGATGACAACCCTAGGACATTATGTTATACAATACATGCATGTTTTGTTCAATCAAGTTCATATTTATATCAAAAACCAGCTTTTTACATTAGCATGTGACGTTCAGAACTAGCATACCCCCCGCAAACTTACGGGGAATTCGCTAACATTTTACTAAATTACTCACGATAAACGTTCACAAAAAGCATAACAATTATTTTAAGAATTATAGATACAGACCTCCTCTATGCACTCGATATGTCCGATTTTAAAATAGCTTTTTGGTGAAAGCACATTTTGCAATATTCTAAGTACATAGCCCAGGCATCACGGGCTCGCTATTTAGACACCCGGCAAGTTTAGCACTCACCATAATCATATTTACTATTATAAAAATGTCATTACCTTTTGTTGTCTTCGTCAGAATGCACACCCAGGACGTCTACTTCAATAACAAATGTTGGTTTGGTCCAAAATAATCCATCGTTATATCCGAATAGCGGCGTTTTGTTCGTGCGTTCCAGACACTATCCGAAATAGTAAAGAAGTGTCGCGCGCTTGGCGCAATTCCTGACAATAAAATTCAAAGTATTCCATTGCCGTACGTCGAAGCATGTCAACCGCTGTTTAAAATCAATTTTTACGTCATTTTTCTCGTAGAAAAGCGATAATATTCCGACAGGGAATCTCCTTTTCGGCAAACAGAGGAAAAAATCCCAAAGGCGGGGGCGGTCGGGGTCACGCGCATAAGCTAGTGTCTCTTGATGGGCCACTTGAGAAAGGCGATAATGTGTTTCAGCCTGGGGCTGGAATGACGACATTCTCTTTTTTCCCGGGCTCTGAGAGCCTATGGAAGAAGTGGGAAGTGTCACGTTAGAGCAGAGATCCTTAGTAAATGATAGAGATGGCAAAGAAGTTCCAGAAATGGTCAGACAGGCCACTTCCTGTAAAGGAATCTCTCAGGTTTTGACCTGCCATTTGAGTTCTGTTATACTCACAGACACCATTCAAACAGTTTTAGAAAATTTAGGGTGTTTTCTATCCATATGTAATAAGTATATGCATATTCTAGTTACTGAGTAGGAGTGGTAACCAGATTAAATCGGGTATGTTTTTTATCCAGCCGTGTCAATGCTGCCCCCTAGCCCTAACAGGTTAAATGCTTACTACAAGGCAGTGTTGCTGATGAAATAGTGCAAGAGCACACCCTCGTGGACAAAATTCTTACAGCACCTGGTATTCCCAGGCGGTCTCCCATCCAAGTACTAACCAGGCCCGACCCTGCTTAGCTTCCGAGATCAGACGAGATCGGGCGTACCCAGGCTGATATGGCCGTAAGCGAGAAACAATCTCTTGCTACAACATATATAGTCAAAGTGAGACTGATAAAACAGACATTTAGTCAATTCATCATTAAATGCTTACTACAAGGCAGTGTTGCTGATGAAATAGTGCAAGAGCACACCCTCGTGGACAAAATGCTTACAGCACCTGGTATTCCCAGGCGGTCTCCCATCCAAGTACTAACCAGGCCCGACCCTGCTTAGCTTCCGAGATCAGACGAGATCGGGAGTACCCAGGCTGGTATGGCCGTAAGCGAGAAACAATCTCTTGCTACAACATATATAGTCAAAGTGAGTCTGATAAAACAGACATTTAGTCAATTCATCATTAAATGCTTACTACAAGGCAGTGTTGCTGATGAAATAGTGCAAGAGCACACCCTCGTGGACAAAATGCTTACAGCACCTGGTATTCCCAGGCGGTCTCACATCCAAGTACTAACCAGGCCCGACCCTGCTTAGCTTCCGAGATCAGACGAGATCGGGCGTACCCAGGCTGATATGGCCGTAAGCGAGAAACAATCTCTTGCTACAACATATATAGTCAAAGTGAGTCTGATAAAACAGACATTTAGTCAATTCATCATTAAATGCTTAATACAAGGCAGTGTTGCTGATGAAATAGTGCAAGAGCACACCCTCGTGGACAAAATGCTTACAGCACCTGGTATTCCCAGGCAGTCTCCCTTCCAAGTACTAACCAGGCCCGACCCTGCTTAGCTTCCGAGATCAGACAAGATCGGGCGTACCCAGGATGGTATGGCCGTAAGCGAGAAACAATCTCTTGCTACAACATATATAGTCAAAGTGAGTGTGATAAACAGACATTGCCTTTTCACCAATTAGATAAGCAGCTTGAACTTTGTGTCAATGAAAAAGTAGAAGAAATTACAAACACTGTTCCCATCACTTTTTAGCACAGGTAGTTGGATAAAATACAAACTTTATTTCCTTTCATCATTTGAACAGGGCAAAGGACCATAAAGCACACACAAGCTGCATTCAGCAACAATATTCTTGTTTGTCTTATAAATACAAGGCAGATGCTAATTGAAAACACAAGGAAATTTGATCCTATTAAAAAGGCAGGAAGCTGCATTTAGTCAATTCATCATTAAATGCTTACTACAAGGCAGTGTTGCTGATGAAATAGTGCAAGAGCACACCCTCGTGGACAAAATGCTTACAGCACCTGGTATTCCCAGGCGGTCTCCCATCCAAGTACTAACCAGGCCCGACCCTGCTTAGCTTCCGAGATCAGACGAGATCGGGCGTACCCAGGCTGATATGGCCGTAAGCGAGAAACAATCTCTTGCTACAACATATATAGTCAAAGTGAGTCTGATAAAACAGACATTTAGTCAATTCATCATTAAATGCTTACTACAAGGCAGTGTTGCTGATGAAATAGTGCAAGAGCACACCCTCGTGGACAAAATGCTTACAGCACCTGGTATTCCCAGGCGGTCTCCCATCCAAGTACTAACCAGGCCCGACCCTGCTTAGCTTCCGAGATCAGACGAGATCGGGAGTACCCAGGCTGGTATGGCCGTAAGGGAGAAACAATCTCTTGCTACAACATATATAGTCAAAGTGAGTGTGATAAACAGACATTGCATTTTCACCAATTAGATAAGCAGCTTGAACTTTGTGTCACTGAAAAAGTAGAAGAAATTACAAACACTGTTCCCATCACTTTTTAGCACAGGTAGTTGGATAAAATACAAACTTTATTTCCTTTCATCATTTGAACAGGGCAAAGGAGCATAAAGCACACACAAGCTGCATTCAGCAACAATATTCTTGTTTGTCTTATAAATACAAGGCAGATGCTAATTGAAAACACAAGGAAATTTGATCCTATTAAAAAGGCAGGAAGCTGCATTTAGTCAATTCATCATTAAATGCTTACTACAAGGCAGTGTTGCTGATGAAATAGTGCAAGAGCACACCCTCGTGGACAAAATGCTTACAGCACCTGGTATTCCCAGGCGGTCTCCCATCCAAGTACTAACCAGGCCCGACCCTGCTTAGCTTCCGAGATCAAACGAGATCGGGCGTACCCAGGCTGGTATGGCCATAAGCGAGAAACAATCTCTTGCTACAACATATACAGTCAAAGTGAGTCTGATAAAACAGACATTTAGTCAATTCATCATTAAATGCTTACTACAAGGCAGTGTTGCTGATGAAATAGTGCAAGAGCACACCCTCGTGGACAAAATGCTTACAGCACCTGGTATTCCCAGGTGGTCTCACATCCAAGTACTAACCAGGCCCGACCCTGCTGAGCTTCTGAGATCAAACGAGATCGGGCGTACCCAGGCTGATATGGCCGTAAGCGAGAAACAATCTCTTGCTACAACATATATAGTCAAAGTGAGTCTGATAAAACAGACATTTAGTCAATTCATCATTAAATGCTTACTACAAGGCAGTGTTGCTGATGAAATAGTGCAAGAGCACACCCTCGTGGACAAAATTCTTACAGCACCTGGTATTCCCAGGCGGTCTCCCATCCAAGTACTAACCAGGCCCGACCCTGCTTAGCTTCCGAGATCAGACGAGATCGGGCGTACCCAGGCTGATATGGCCGTAAGCGAGAAACAATCTCTTGCTACAACATATATAGTCAAAGTGAGTCTGATAAAACAGACATTTAGTCAATTCATCATTAAATGCTTACTACAAGGCAGTGTTGCTGATGAAATAGTGCAAGAGCACACCCTCGTGGACAAAATGCTTACAGCACCTGGTATTCCCAGGCGGTCTCCCATCCACGTACTAACCAGGCCCGACCCTGCTTAGCTTCCGAGATCAGACGAGATCGGGAGTACCCAGGCTGGTATGGCCGTAAGCGAGAAACAATCTCTTGCTACAACATATATAGTCAAAGTGAGTCTGATAAAACAGACATTTAGTCAATTCATCATTAAATGCTTACTACAAGGCAGTGTTGCTGATGAAATAGTGCAAGAGCACACCCTCGTGGACAAAATGCTTACAGCACCTGGTATTCCCAGGCGGTCTCCCATCCAAGTACTAACCAGGCCCGACCCTGCTTAGCTTCCGAGATCAGACAAGATCGGGCGTACCCAGGCTGATATGGCCGTAAGCGAGAAACAATCTCTTGCTACAACATATATAGTCAAAGTGAGTCTGATAAAACAGACATTTAGTCAATTCATCATTAAATGCTTACTACAAGGCAGTGTTGCTGATGAAATAGTGCAAGAGCACACCCTCGTGGACAAAATGCTTACAGCACCTGGTATTCCCAGGCTGTCTCCCATCCAAGTACTAACCAGGCCCGACCCTGCTTAGCTTCCGAGATCAGACAAGATCGGGCGTACCCAGGCTGGTATGGCCGTAAGCGAGAACAATCTCTTGCTACAACATATATAGTCAAAGTGAGTGTGATAAACAGACATTGCATTTTCACCAATTAGATAAGCAGCTTGAACTTTGTGTCACTGAAAAAGTAGAAGAAATTACAAACACTGTTCCCATCACTTTTTAGCATAGGTAGTTGGATAAAATACAAACTTTATTTCCTTTCATAATTTGAACAGGGCAAAGGAGCATAAAGCACACACAAGCTGCATTCAGCAACAATATTCTTGTTTGTCTTATAAATACAAGGCAGATGCTAATTGAAAACACAAGGAAATTTGATCCTATTAAAAAGGCAGGAAGCTGCATTTAGTCAATTCATCATTAAATGCTTACTACAAGGCAGTGTTGCTGATGAAATAGTGCAAGAGCACACCCTCGTGGACAAAATGCTTACAGCACCTGGTATTCCCAGGCGGTCTCCCATCCAAGTACTAACCAGGCCCAACCCTGCTTAGCTTCCGAGATCAAACGAGATCGGGCGTACCCAGGCTGGTATGGCCGTAAGCGAGAAACAATCTCTTGCTACAACATATATAGTCAAAGTGAGTCTGATAAAACAGACATTTAGTCAATTCATCATTAAATGCTTACTACAAGGCAGTGTTGCTGATGAAATAGTGCAAGAGCACACCCTCGTGGACAAAATTCTTACAGCACCTGGTATTCCCAGGCGGTCTCCCATCCAAGTACTAACCAGGCCCGACCCTGCTTAGCTTCCGAGATCAGACGAGATCGGGCGTACCCAGGCTGATATGGCCGTAAGCGAGAAACAATCTCTTGCTACAACATATATAGTCAAAGTGAGACTGATAAAACAGACATTTAGTCAATTCATCATTAAATGCTTACTACAAGGCAGTGTTGCTGATGAAATAGTGCAAGAGCACACCCTCGTGGACAAAATGCTTACAGCACCTGGTATTCCCAGGCGGTCTCCCATCCAAGTACTAACGAGGCCCGACCCTGCTTAGCTTCCGAGATCAGACGAGATCGGGAGTACCCAGGCTGGTATGGCCGTAAGCGAGAAACAATCTCTTGCTACAACATATATAGTCAAAGTGAGTCTGATAAAACAGACATTTAGTCAATTCATCATTAAATGCTTACTACAAGGCAGTGTTGCTGATGAAATAGTGCAAGAGCACACCCTCGTGGACAAAATGCTTACAGCACCTGGTATTCCCAGGCGGTCTCACATCCAAGTACTAACCAGGCCCGACCCTGCTTAGCTTCCGAGATCAGACGAGATCGGGCGTACCCAGGCTGATATGGCCGTAAGCGAGAAACAATCTCTTGCTACAACATATATAGTCAAAGTGAGTCTGATAAAACAGACATTTAGTCAATTCATCATTAAATGCTTACTACAAGGCAGTGTTGCTGATGAAATAGTGCAAGAGCACACCCTCGTGGACAAAATGCTTACAGCACCTGGTATTCCCAGGCGGTCTCCCATCCACGTACTAACCAGGCCCGACCCTGCTTAGCTTCCGAGATCAGACGAGATCGGGAGTACCCAGGCTGGTATGGCCGTAAGCGAGAAACAATCTCTTGCTACAACATATATAGTCAAAGTGAGTCTGATAAAAAATACATTTAGTCAATTCATCATTAAATGCTTACTACAAGGCAGTGTTGCTGATGAAATAGTGCAAGAGCACACCCTCGTGGACAAAATGCTTACAGCACCTGGTATTCCCAGGCGGTCTCCCATCCAAGTACTAACCAGGCCCGAACCTGCTTAGCTTACGAGATCAGACGAGATCGGGCGTACCCAGGCTGATATGGCCGTAAGCGAGAAACAATCTCTTGCTACAACATATATAGTCAAAGTGAGTCTGATAAAACAGACATTTAGTCAATTCATCATTAAATGCTTACTACAAGGCAGTGTTGCTGATGAAATAGTGCAAGAGCACACCCTCGTGGACAAAATGCTTACAGCACCTGGTATTCCCAGGCTGTCTCCCATCCAAGTACTAACCAGGCCCGACCCTGCTTAGCTTCCGAGATCAGGCGTACCCAGGCTGGTATGGCCGTAAGCGAGAACAATCTCTTGCTACAACATATATAGTCAAAGTGAGTGTGATAAACAGACATTGCATTTTCACCAATTAGATAAGCAGCTTGAACTTTGTGTCACTGAAAAAGTAGAAGAAATTACAAACACTGTTCCCATCACTTTTTAGCATAGGTAGTTGGATAAAATACAAACTTTATTTCCTTTCATAATTTGAACAGGGCAAAGGAGCATAAAGCACACACAAGCTGCATTCAGCAACAATATTCTTGTTTGTCTTATAAATACAAGGCAGATGCTAATTGAAAACACAAGGAAATTTGATCCTATTAAAAAGGCAGGAAGCTGCATTGAGTCAATTCATCATTAACCTCTATGGGACCGGCGGGACGAATTCGTCCCACCTACGTAACAGCCACTGCCAGCCTGTGGCGCGATTTTCAAAATCTTCAAAATCCTATTACTTCAATTTCTCAAACATATGACTATTTTACAGCCATTTAAAGATAAGACTCTCGTTAATCTAACCACACTGTCCGATTTCAAAAAGGCTTTACAACGAAAGCAAAACATTAGATTATGTCAGCAGAGTACCAAGCCAGAAATAATCAGACACCCATTTTTCAAGCCAGCATATAATGTCACCAAAACCCAGAAGACAGCTAAATGCAGCACTCACCTTTGATGATCTTCATCAGATGACAACCCTAGGACATTATGTTATACAATACATGCATGTTTTGTTCAATCAAGTTCATATTTATATCAAAAACCAGCTTTTTACATTAGCATGTGACGTTCAGAACTAGCATACCCCCCGCAAACTTACGGGGAATTCGCTAACATTTTACTAAATTACTCACGATAAACGTTCACAAAAAGCATAACAATTATTTTAAGAATTATAGATACAGACCTCCTCTATGCACTCGATATGTCCGATTTTAAAATAGCTTTTTGGTGAAAGCACATTTTGCAATATTCTAAGTACATAGCCCAGGCATCACGGGCTCGCTATTTAGACACCCGGCAAGTTTAGCACTCACCATAATCATATTTACTATTATAAAAATGTCATTACCTTTTGTTGTCTTCGTCAGAATGCACACCCAGGACGTCTACTTCAATAACAAATGTTGGTTTGGTCCAAAATAATCCATCGTTATATCCGAATAGCGGCGTTTTGTTCGTGCGTTCCAGACACTATCCGAAATAGTAAAGAAGTGTCGCGCGCTTGGCGCAATTCCTGACAATAAAATTCAAAGTATTCCATTGCCGTACGTCGAAGCATGTCAACCGCTGTTTAAAATCAATTTTTACGTCATTTTTCTCGTAGAAAAGCGATAATATTCCGACAGGGAATCTCCTTTTCGGCAAACAGAGGAAAAAATCCCAAAGGCGGGGGCGGTCGGGGTCACGCGCATAAGCTAGTGTCTCTTGATGGGCCACTTGAGAAAGGCGATAATGTGTTTCAGCCTGGGGCTGGAATGACGACATTCTCTTTTTTCCCGGGCTCTGAGAGCCTATGGAAGAAGTGGGAAGTGTCACGTTAGAGCAGAGATCCTTAGTAAAT
>NC_138298.1:4245000-4247500 GCF_965601325.2 Salmo salar
AAAGCACACACAAGCTGCATTCAGCAACAATATTCTTGTTTGTCTTATAAATACAAGGCAGATGCTAATTGAAAACACAAGGAAATTTGATCCTATTAAAAAGGCAGGAAGCTGCATTTAGTCAATTCATCATTAAATGCTTACTACAAGGCAGTGTTGCTGATGAAATAGTGCAAGAGCACACCCTCGTGGACAAAATGCTTACAGCACCTGGTATTCCCAGGCGGTCTCCCATCCAAGTACTAACCAGGCCCGACCCTGCTTAGCTTCCGAGATCAGACGAGATCAGGCGTACCCAGGCTGATATGGCCGTAAGCGAGAAACAATCTCTTGCTACAACATATATAGTCAAAGTGAGTCTGATAAAACAGACATTTAGTCAATTCATCATTAAATGCTTACTACAAGGCAGTGTTGCTGATGAAATAGTGCAAGAGCACACCCTCGTGGACAAAATGCTTACAGCACCTGGTATTCCCAGGCGGTCTCCCATCCAAGTACTAACCAGGCCCGACCCTGCTTAGCTTCCGAGATCAGACGAGATCGTGCGTACCCAGGCTGGTATGGCCGTAAGCGAGAAAAAATCTCTTGCTACAACATATATAGTCAAAGTGAGTGTGATAAACAGACATTGCATTTCCACCAATTAGATAAGCAGCTTGAACTTTGTGTCACTGAAAAAGTAGAAGAAATTACAAACACTCTTCCCATCACTTTTTAGCACAGGTAGTTGGATAAAATACAAACTTTATTTCCTTTCATCAATTGAACAGGGCAAAGGAGCACAAAGCACACACAAGCTGCATTCAGCAACAATATTCTTGTTTGTCTTATAAATACAAGGCAGATGCTAATTGAAAACACAAGGAAATTTGATCCTATTAAAAAGGCAGGAAGCTGCATTTAGTCAATTCATCATTAAATGCTTACTACAAGGCAGTGTTGCTGATGAAATAGTGCAAGAGCACACCCTCGTGGACAAAATGCTTACAGCACCTGGTATTCCCAGGCGGTCTCCCATCCAAGTACTAACCAGGCCCGACCCTGCTTAGCTTCCGAGATCAGACAAGATCGGGTGTACCCAGGCTGATATGGCCGTAAGCGAGAAACAATCTCTTGCTACAACATATATAGTCAAAGTGAGTCTGATAAAACAGACATTTAGTCAATTCATCATTAAATGCTTACTACAAGGCAGTGTTGCTGATGAAATAGTGCAAGAGCACACCCTCGTGGACAAAATGCTTACAGCACCTGGTATTCCCAGGCGGTCTCCCATCCAAGTACTAACCAGGCCCGACCCTGCTTAGCTTCCGAGATCAGACGAGATCGTGCGTACCCAGGCTGGTATGGCCGTAAGCGAGAAAAAATCTCTTGCTACAACATATATAGTCAAAGTGAGTGTGATAAACAGACATTGCATTTCCACCAATTAGATAAGCAGCTTGAACTTTGTGTCACTGAAAAAGTAGAAGAAATTACAAACACTCTTCCCATGACTTTTTAGCACAGGTAGTTGGATAAAATACAAACTTTATTTCCTTTCATCAATTGAACAGGGCAAAGGAGCACAAAGCACACACAAGCTGCATTCAGCAACAATATTCTTGTTTGTCTTATAAATACAAGGCAGATGCTAATTGAAAACACAAGGAAAATTGATCCTATTAAAAAGGCAGGAAGCTGCATTTAGTCAATTCATCATTAAATGCTTACTACAAGGCAGTGTTGCTGATGAAATAGTGCAAGAGCACACCCTTGTGGACAAAATGCTTACAGCACCTGGTATTCCCAGGCGGTCTCCCATCCAAGTACTAACCAGGCCCGACCCTGCTTAGCTTCCGAGATCAGACGAGATCGGGAGTACCCAGGCTGGTATGGCCGTAAGCTAGAAACAATCTCTTGCTACAACATATATAGTCAAAGTGAGTGTGATAAACAGACATTGCATTTTCACCAATTAGATAAGCAGCTTGAACTTTGTGTCACTGAAAAAGTAGAAGAAATTACAAACACTGTTCCCATCACTTTTTAGCACAGGTAGTTGGATAAAATACAAACTTTTTTTCCTTTCATCATTTGAACAGGGCAAAGGAGCACAAAGCACACACAAGCTGCATTCAGCAACAATATTCTTGTTTGTCTTATAAATACAAGGCAGATGCTAATTGAAAACACAAGGAAATTTGATCCTATTAAAAAGGCAGGAAGCTGCATTTAGTCAATTCATCATTAAATGCTTACTACAAGGCAGTGTTGCTGATGAAATAGTGCAAGAGCACACCCTCGTGGACAAAATGCTTACAGCACCTGGTATTCCCAGGCGGTCTCCCATCCAAGTACTAACCAGGCCCGACCCTGCTTAGCTTCCGAGATCAGACGAGATCGTGCGTACCCAGGCTGGTATGGCCGTAAGCGAGAAAAAATCTCTTGCTACAACATATATAGTCAAAGTGAGTGTGATAAACAGACATTGCATTTCCACCAATTAGATAAGCAG
>NC_138298.1:4262500-4282500 GCF_965601325.2 Salmo salar
GTACTAACCAGGCCCGACCCTGCTTAGCTTCCGAGATCAGACGAGATCGGGCGTACCCAGGCTGGTATGGCCGTAAGCGAGAAACAATCTCTTGCTACAACATATATAGTCAAAGTGAGTCTGATAAAACAGACATTTAGTCAATTCATCATTAAATGCTTAATACAAGGCAGTGTTGCTGATGAAATAGTGCAAGAGCACACCCTCGTGGACAAAATGCTTACAGCACCTGGTATTCCCAGGCGGTCTCCCATCCAAGTACTAACCAGGCCCGACCCTGCTTAGCTTCCGAGATCAGACGAGATCGGGCGTACCCAGGCTGGTATGGCCGTAAGCGAGAAACAATCTCTTGCTACAACATATATAGTCAAATTGAGTGTGATAAACAGACATTGTATTTTCACCAATTAGATAAGCAGCTTGAACTTTGTGTCACTGAAAAAGTAGAAGAAATTATAAACACTGTTCCCATCACTTTTTAGCACAGGTAGTTGGATAAAATACAAACTTTATTTCCTTTCATCATTTGAACAGGGCAAAGGAGCACAAAGCACACACAAGCTGCATTCAGCAACAATATTCTTGTTTGTCTTATAAATACAAGGCAGATGCTAATTGAAAACACAAGGAAATTTGATCCTATTAAAAAGGCAGGAAGCTGCATTTAGTCAATTCATCATTAAATGCTTACTACAAGGCAGTGTTGCTGATGAAATAGTGCAGGGGCACACCCTCGTGGACAAAATGCTTACAGCACCTGGTATTCCCAGGCGGTCTCCCATCCAAGTACTAACCAGTCCCGACCCTGCTTAGCTTCCGAGATCAGACGAGATCGGGCGTACCCAGGCTGGTATGGCCGTAAGCGAGAAACAATCTCTTGCTACAACATATATAGTCAAAGTGAGTCTGATAAAACAGACATTTAGTCAATTCATCATTAAATGCTTAATACAAGGCAGTGTTGCTGATGAAATAGTGCAAGAGCACGCCCTCATGGACAAAATGCTTACAGCACCTGGTATTCCCAGGCGGTCTCCCATCCAAGTACTAACCAGGCCCGACCCTGCTTAGCTTCCGAGATCAGACGAGATCGGGCGTACCCAGGCTGGTATGGCCGTAAGCGAGAAACAATCTCTTGCTACAACATATATAGTCAAAGTGAGTCTGATAAAACAGACATTTAGTCAATTCATCATTAAATGCTTAATACAAGGCAGTGTTGCTGATGAAATAGTGCAAGAGCACACCCTCGTGGACAAAATGCTTACAGCACCTGGTATTCCCAGGCGGTCTCCCATCCAAGTACTAACCAGGCCCGACCCTGCTTAGCTTCCGAGATCAGACGAGATCGGGCGTACCCAGGCTGGTATGGCCGTAAGCGAGAAACAATCTCTTGCTACAACATATATAGTCAAAGTGAGTCTGATAAAACAGACATTTAGTCAATTCATCATTAAATGCTTAATACAAGGCAGTGTTGCTGATGAAATAGTGCAAGAGCACACCCTCGTGGACAAAATGCTTACAGCACCTGGTATTCCCAGGCGGTCTCCCATCCAAGTACTAACCAGGCCCGACCCTGCTTAGCTTCCGAGATCAGACGAGATCGGGCGTACCCAGGCTGGTATGGCCGTAAGCGAGAAACAATCTCTTGCTACAACATATATAGTCAAAGTGAGTCTGATAAAACAGACATTTAGTCAATTCATCATTAAATGCTTAATACAAGGCAGTGTTGCTGATGAAATAGTGCAAGAGCACGCCCTCATGGACAAAATGCTTACAGCACCTGGTATTCCCAGGCGGTCTCCCATCCAAGTACTAACCAGGCCCGACCCTGCTTAGCTTCCGAGATCAGACGAGATCGGGCGTACCCAGGCTGGTATGGCCGTAAGCGAGAAACAATCTCTTGCTACAACATATATAGTCAAAGTGAGTCTGATAAAACAGACATTTAGTCAATTCATCATTAAATGCTTAATACAAGGCAGTGTTGCTGATGAAATAGTGCAAGAGCACACCCTCGTGGACAAAATGCTTACAGCACCTGGTATTCCCAGGCGGTCTCCCATCCAAGTACTAACCAGGCCCGACCCTGCTTAGCTTCCGAGATCAGACGAGATCGGGCGTACCCAGGCTGGTATGGCCGTAAGCGAGAAACAATCTCTTGCTACAACATATATAGTCAAAGTGAGTCTGATAAAACAGACATTTAGTCAATTCATCATTAAATGCTTAATACAAGGCAGTGTTGCTGATGAAATAGTGCAAGAGCACACCCTCGTGGACAAAATGCTTACAGCACCTGGTATTCCCAGGCGGTCTCCCATCCAAGTACTAACCAGGCCCGACCCTGCTTAGCTTCCGAGATCAGACGAGATCGGGCGTACCCAGGCTGGTATGGCCGTAAGCGAGAAACAATCTCTTGCTACAACATATATAGTCAAATTGAGTGTGATAAACAGACATTGTATTTTCACCAATTAGATAAGCAGCTTGAACTTTGTGTCACTGAAAAAGTAGAAGAAATTATAAACACTGTTCCCATCACTTTTTAGCACAGGTTGTTGGATAAAATACAAACTTTATTTCCTTTCATCATTTGAACAGGGCAAAGGAGCACAAAGCACACACAAGCTGCATTCAGCAACAATATTCTTGTTTGTCTTATAAATACAAGGCAGATGCTAATTGAAAACACAAGGAAATTTGATCCTATTAAAAAGGCAGGAAGCTGCATTTAGTCAATTCATCATTAAATGCTTACTACAAGGCAGTGTTGCTGATGAAATAGTGCAAGAGCACACCCTCGTGGACAAAATGCTTACAGCACCTGGTATTCCCAGGCGGTCTCCCATCCAAGTACTAACCAGGCCCGACCCTGCTTAGCTTCCGAGATCAGACGAGATCGGGCGTACCCAGGCTGATATGGCCGTAAGCGAGAAACAATCTCTTGCTACAACATATATAGTCAAAGTGAGTCTGATAAAACAGACATTTAGTCAATTCATCATTAAATGCTTAATACAAGGCAGTGTTGCTGATGAAATAGTGCAAGAGCACGCCCTCGTGGACAAAATGCTTACAGCACCTGGTATTCCCAGGCGGTCTCCCATCCAAGTACTAACCAGGCCCGACCCTGCTTAGCTTCCGAGATCAGACGAGATCGGGCGTACCCAGGCTGGTATGGCCGTAAGCGAGAAACAATCTCTTGCTACAACATATATAGTCAAAGTGAGTCTGATAAAACAGACATTTAGTCAATTCATCATTAAATGCTTAATACAAGGCAGTGTTGCTGATGAAATAGTGCAAGAGCACACCCTCGTGGACAAAATGCTTACAGCACCTGGTATTCCCAGGCGGTCTCCCATCCAAGTACTAACCAGGCCCGACCCTGCTTAGCTTCCGAGATCAGACGAGATCGGGCGTACCCAGGCTGGTATGGCCGTAAGCGAGAAACAATCTCTTGCTACAACATATATAGTCAAAGTGAGTCTGATAAAACAGACATTTAGTCAATTCATCATTAAATGCTTAATACAAGGCAGTGTTGCTGATGAAATAGTGCAAGAGCACACCCTCGTGGACAAAATGCTTACAGCACCTGGTATTCCCAGGCGGTCTCCCATCCAAGTACTAACCAGGCCCGACCCTGCTTAGCTTCCGAGATCAGACGAGATCGGGCGTACCCAGGCTGGTATGGCCGTAAGCGAGAAACAATCTCTTGCTACAACATATATAGTCAAAGTGAGTCTGATAAAACAGACATTTAGTCAATTCATCATTAAATGCTTAATACAAGGCAGTGTTGCTGATGAAATAGTGCAAGAGCACGCCCTCATGGACAAAATGCTTACAGCACCTGGTATTCCCAGGCGGTCTCCCATCCAAGTACTAACCAGGCCCGACCCTGCTTAGCTTCCGAGATCAGACGAGATCGGGCGTACCCAGGCTGGTATGGCCGTAAGCGAGAAACAATCTCTTGCTACAACATATATAGTCAAAGTGAGTCTGATAAAACAGACATTTAGTCAATTCATCATTAAATGCTTAATACAAGGCAGTGTTGCTGATGAAATAGTGCAAGAGCACACCCTCGTGGACAAAATGCTTACAGCACCTGGTATTCCCAGGCGGTCTCCCATCCAAGTACTAACCAGGCCCGACCCTGCTTAGCTTCCGAGATCAGACGAGATCGGGCGTACCCAGGCTGGTATGGCCGTAAGCGAGAAACAATCTCTTGCTACAACATATATAGTCAAAGTGAGTCTGATAAAACAGACATTTAGTCAATTCATCATTAAATGCTTAATACAAGGCAGTGTTGCTGATGAAATAGTGCAAGAGCACACCCTCGTGGACAAAATGCTTACAGCACCTGGTATTCCCAGGCGGTCTCCCATCCAAGTACTAACCAGGCCCGACCCTGCTTAGCTTCCGAGATCAGACGAGATCGGGCGTACCCAGGCTGGTATGGCCGTAAGCGAGAAACAATCTCTTGCTACAACATATATAGTCAAATTGAGTGTGATAAACAGACATTGTATTTTCACCAATTAGATAAGCAGCTTGAACTTTGTGTCACTGAAAAAGTAGAAGAAATTATAAACACTGTTCCCATCACTTTTTAGCACAGGTTGTTGGATAAAATACAAACTTTATTTCCTTTCATCATTTGAACAGGGCAAAGGAGCACAAAGCACACACAAGCTGCATTCAGCAACAATATTCTTGTTTGTCTTATAAATACAAGGCAGATGCTAATTGAAAACACAAGGAAATTTGATCCTATTAAAAAGGCAGGAAGCTGCATTTAGTCAATTCATCATTAAATGCTTACTACAAGGCAGTGTTGCTGATGAAATAGTGCAAGAGCACACCCTCGTGGACAAAATGCTTACAGCACCTGGTATTCCCAGGCGGTCTCCCATCCAAGTACTAACCAGGCCCGACCCTGCTTAGCTTCCGAGATCAGACGAGATCGGGCGTACCCAGGCTGATATGGCCGTAAGCGAGAAACAATCTCTTGCTACAACATATATAGTCAAAGTGAGTCTGATAAAACAGACATTTAGTCAATTCATCATTAAATGCTTAATACAAGGCAGTGTTGCTGATGAAATAGTGCAAGAGCACGCCCTCGTGGACAAAATGCTTACAGCACCTGGTATTCCCAGGCGGTCTCCCATCCAAGTACTAACCAGGCCCGACCCTGCTTAGCTTCCGAGATCAGACGAGATCGGGCGTACCCAGGCTGGTATGGCCGTAAGCGAGAAACAATCTCTTGCTACAACATATATAGTCAAAGTGAGTCTGATAAAACAGACATTTAGTCAATTCATCATTAAATGCTTAATACAAGGCAGTGTTGCTGATGAAATAGTGCAAGAGCACACCCTCGTGGACAAAATGCTTACAGCACCTGGTATTCCCAGGCGGTCTCCCATCCAAGTACTAACCAGGCCCGACCCTGCTTAGCTTCCGAGATCAGACGAGATCGGGCGTACCCAGGCTGGTATGGCCGTAAGCGAGAAATAATCTCTTGCTACAACATATATAGTCAAAGTGAGTGTGATAGACATTGCATTTTCACCAATTAGATAAGCAGCTTGAACTTTGTGTCACTGAAAAAGTAGAAGAAATTACAAACACTGTTCCCATCACTTTTTAGCACAGGTAGTTGGATAAAATACAAACTTTATTTCCTTTCATCATTTGAACAGGGCAAAGGAGCACAAAGCACACACAAGCTGCATTCAGCAACAATATTCTTGTTTGTCTTATAAATACAAGGCAGATGCTAATTGAAAACACAAGGAAATTTGATCCTATTAAAAAGGCAGGAAGCTGCATTTAGTCAATTCATCATTAAATGCTTACTACAAGGCAGTGTTGCTGATGAAATAGTGCAGGGGCACACCCTCGTGGACAAAATGCTTACAGCACCTGGTATTCCCAGGCGGTCTCCCATCCAAGTACTAACCAGGCCCGACCCTGCTTAGCTTCCGAGATCAGACGAGATCGGGCGTACCCAGGCTGGTATGGCCGTAAGCGAGAAACAATCTCTTGCTACAACATATATAGTCAAAGTGAGTCTGATAAAACAGACATTTAGTCAATTCATCATTAAATGCTTACTACAAGGCAGTGTTGCTGATGAAATAGTGCAAGAGCACACCCTCGTGGACAAAATGCTTACAGCACCTGGTATTCCCAGGCGGTCTCCCATCCAAGTACTAACCAGGCCCGACCCTGCTTAGCTTCCGAGATCAGACGAGATCTGGCGTACCCAGGCTGGTATGGCCGGAAGCGAGAAACAATTACTTGCTACAACATATATAGTCAAAGTGAGTCTGATAAAACAGACATTTAGTCAATTCATCATTAAATGCTTAATACAAGGCAGTGTTGCTGATGAAATAGTGCAAGAGCACACCCTCGTGGACAAAATGCTTACAGCACCTGGTATTCCCAGGCGGTCTCCCATCCAAGTACTAACCAGGCCCGACCCTGCTTAGCTTCCGAGATCAGACGAGATCGGGCGTACCCAGGCTGGTATGGCCGTAAGCGAGAAACAATCTCTTGCTACAACATATATAGTCAAAGTGAGTCTGATAAAACAGACATTTAGTCAATTCATCATTAAATGCTTAATACAAGGCAGTGTTGCTGATGAAATAGTGCAAGAGCACACCCTCGTGGACAAAATGCTTACAGCACGTGGTATTCCCAGGCGGTCTCCCATCCAAGTACTAACCAGGCCCGACCCTGCATAGCTTCCGAGATCAGACGAGATCGGGCGTACCCAGGCTGGTATGGCCGTAAGCGAGAAACAATCTCTTGCTACAACATATATAGTCAAAGTGAGTGTGATAAACAGACATTGCATTTTCACCAATTAGATAAGCAGCTTGAACTTTGTGTCACTGAAAAAGTAGAAGAAATTACAAACACTGTTCCCATCACTTTTTAGCACAGGTAGTTGGATAAAATACAAACTTTATTTCCTTTCATCATTTCAACAGGGCAAAGGAGCACAATGCACACACAAGCTGCATTCAGCAACAATATTCTTGTTTGTCTTATAAATACAAGGCAGATGCTAATTGAAAACACAAGGAAATTTGATCCTATTAAAAAGGCAGGAAGCTGCATTTAGTCAATTCATCATTAAATGCTTACTACAAGGCAGTGTTGCTGATGAAATAGTGCAGGGGCACACCCTCGTGGACAAAATGCTTACAGCACCTGGTATTCCCAGGCGGTCTCCCATCCAAGTACTAACCAGGCCCGACCCTGCTTAGCTTCCGAGATCAGACGAGATCGGGCGTACCCAGGCTGGTATGGCCGTAAGCGAGAAACAATCTCTTGCTACAACATATATAGTCAAAGTGAGTCTGATAAAACAGACATTTAGTCAATTCATCATTAAATGCTTACTACAAGGCAGTGTTGCTGATGAAATAGTGCAAGAGCACACCCTCGTGGACAAAATGCTTACAGCACCTGGTATTCCCAGGCGGTCTCCCATCCAAGTACTAACCAGGCCCGACCCTGCTTAGCTTCCGAGATCAGACGAGATCTGGCGTACCCAGGCTGGTATGGCCGGAAGCGAGAAACAATTACTTGCTACAACATATATAGTCAAAGTGAGTCTGATAAAACAGACATTTAGTCAATTCATCATTAAATGCTTAATACAAGGCAGTGTTGCTGATGAAATAGTGCAAGAGCACACCCTCGTGGACAAAATGCTTACAGCACCTGGTATTCCCAGGCGGTCTCCCATCCAAGTACTAACCAGGCCCGACCCTGCTTAGCTTCCGAGATCAGACGAGATCGGGCGTACCCAGGCTGGTATGGCCGTAAGCGAGAAACAATCTCTTGCTACAACATATATAGTCAAAGTGAGTCTGATAAAACAGACATTTAGTCAATTCATCATTAAATGCTTAATACAAGGCAGTGTTGCTGATGAAATAGTGCAAGAGCACACCCTCGTGGACAAAATGCTTACAGCACGTGGTATTCCCAGGCGGTCTCCCATCCAAGTACTAACCAGGCCCGACCCTGCATAGCTTCCGAGATCAGACGAGATCGGGCGTACCCAGGCTGGTATGGCCGTAAGCGAGAAACAATCTCTTGCTACAACATATATAGTCAAAGTGAGTGTGATAAACAGACATTGCATTTTCACCAATTAGATAAGCAGCTTGAACTTTGTGTCACTGAAAAAGTAGAAGAAATTACAAACACTGTTCCCATCACTTTTTAGCACAGGTAGTTGGATAAAATACAAACTTTATTTCCTTTCATCATTTCAACAGGGCAAAGGAGCACAATGCACACACAAGCTGCATTCAGCAACAATATTCTTGTTTGTCTTATAAATACAAGGCAGATGCTAATTGAAAACACAAGGAAATTTGATCCTATTAAAAAGGCAGGAAGCTGCATTTAGTCAATTCATCATTAAATGCTTACTACAAGGCAGTGTTGCTGATGAAATAGTGCAGGGGCACACCCTCGTGGACAAAATGCTTACAGCACCTGGTATTCCCAGGCGGTCTCCCATCCAAGTACTAACCAGGCCCGACCCTGCTTAGCTTCCGAGATCAGACGAGATCGGGCGTACCCAGGCTGGTATGGCCGTAAGCGAGAAACAATCTCTTGCTACAACATATATAGTCGAAGTGAGTCTGATAAAACAGAAATTTAGTCAATTCATCATTAAATGCTTAATACAAGGCAGTGTTGCTGATGAAATAGTGCAAGAGCACACCCTCGTGGACAAAATGCTTACAGCACCTGGTATTCCCAGGCGGTCTCCCATCCAAGTACTAACCAGGCCCGACACTGCTTAGCTTCCGAGATCAGACGAGATCGGGCGTACCCAGGCTGGTATGGCCGTAAGCGAGAAACAATCTCTTGCTACAACATATATAGTCAAAGTGAGTCTGATAAAACAGACATTTAGTCAATTCATCATTAAATGCTTAATACAAGGCAGTGTTGCTGATGAAATAGTGCAAGAGCACACCCTCGTGGACAAACTGCTTACAGCACCTGGTATTCCCAGGCGGTCTCCCATCCAAGTACTAACCAGGCCCGACCCTGCTTAGCTTCCGAGATCAGACGAGATCGGGCGTACCCAGGCTGGTATGGCCGTAAGCGAGAAACAATCTCTTGCTACAACATATATAGTCAAAGTGAGTGTGATAAACAGACATTGCATTTTCACCAATTAGATAAGCAGCTTGAACTTTGTGTCACTGAAAAAGTAGAAGAAATTACAAACACTGTTCCCATCACTTTTTAGCACAGGTAGTTGGATAAAATACAAACTTTATTTCCTTTCATCATTTCAACAGGGCAAAGGAGCACAATGCACACACAAGCTGCATTCAGCAACAATATTCTTGTTTGTCTTATAAATACAAGGCAGATGCTAATTGAAAACACAAGGAAATTTGATCCTATTAAAAAGGCAGGAAGCTGCATTTAGTCAATTCATCATTAAATGCTTACTACAAGGCAGTGTTGCTGATGAAATAGTGCAGGGGCACACCCTCGTGGACAAAATGCTTACAGCACCTGGTATTCCCAGGCGGTCTCCCATCCAAGTACTAACCAGGCCCGACCCTGCTTAGCTTCCGAGATCAGACGAGATCAGGCGTACCCAGGCTGGTATGGCCGTAAGCGAGAAACAATCTCTTGCTACAACATATATAGTCAAAGTGAATCTGATAAAACAGACATTTAGTCAATTCATCATTAAATGCTTAATACAAGGCAGTGTTGCTGATGAAATAGTGCAAGAGCACACCCTCGTGGACAAAATGCTTACAGCACCTGGTATTCCCAGGCGGTCTCCCATCCAAGTACTAACCAGGCCCGACCCTGCTTAGCTTCCGAGATCAGACGAGATCGGGCGTACCCAGGCTGGTATGGCCGTAAGCGAGAAACAATCTCTTGCTACAACATATATAGTCAAAGTGAGTCTGATAAAACAGACATTTAGTCAATTCATCATTAAATGCTTACTACAAGGCAGTGTTGCTGATGAAATAGTGCAAGAGCACACCCTCGTGGACAAAATGCTTACAGCACCTGGTATTCCCAGGCGGTCTCCCATCCAAGTACTAACCAGGCCCGACCCTGCTTAGCTTCCGAGATCAGACGAGATCTGGCGTACCCAGGCTGGTATGGCCGGAAGCGAGAAACAATTACTTGCTACAACATATATAGTCAAAGTGAGTCTGATAAAACAGACATTTAGTCAATTCATCATTAAATGCTTAATACAAGGCAGTGTTGCTGATGAAATAGTGCAAGAGCACACCCTCGTGGACAAAATGCTTACAGCACCTGGTATTCCCAGGCGGTCTCCCATCCAAGTACTAACCAGGCCCGACCCTGCTTAGCTTCCGAGATCAGACGAGATCGGGCGTACCCAGGCTGGTATGGCCGTAAGCGAGAAACAATCTCTTGCTACAACATATATAGTCAAAGTGAGTCTGATAAAACAGACATTTAGTCAATTCATCATTAAATGCTTAATACAAGGCAGTGTTGCTGATGAAATAGTGCAAGAGCACACCCTCGTGGACAAAATGCTTACAGCACCTGGTATTCCCAGGCGGTCTCCCATCCAAGTACTAACCAGGCCCGACCCTGCATAGCTTCCGAGATCAGACGAGATCGGGCGTACCCAGGCTGGTATGGCCGTAAGCGAGAAACAATCTCTTGCTACAACATATATAGTCAAAGTGAGTGTGATAAACAGACATTGCATTTTCACCAATTAGATAAGCAGCTTGAACTTTGTGTCACTGAAAAAGTAGAAGAAATTACAAACACTGTTCCCATCACTTTTTAGCACAGGTAGTTGGATAAAATACAAACTTTATTTCCTTTCATCATTTGAACAGGGCAAAGGAGCACAAAGCACACACAAGCTGCATTCAGCAACAATATTCTTGTTTGTCTTATAAATACAAGGCAGATGCTAATTGAAAACACAAGGAAATTTGATCCTATTAAAAAGGCAGGAAGCTGCATTTAGTCAATTCATCATTAAATGCTTACTACAAGGCAGTGTTGCTGATGAAATAGTGCAGGGGCACACCCTCGTGGACAAAATGCTTACAGCACCTGGTATTCCCAGGCGGTCTCCCATCCAAGTACTAAGCAGGCCCGACCCTGCTTAGCTTCCGAGATCAGACGAGATCGGGCGTACCCAGGCTGGTATGGCCGTAAGCGAGAAACAATCTCTTGCTACAACATATATAGTCAAAGTGAGTCTGATAAAACAGACATTTAGTCAATTCATCATTAAATGCTTAATACAAGGCAGTGTTGCTGATGAAATAGTGCAAGAGCACACCCTCGTGGACAAAATGCTTACAGCACCTGGTATTCCCAGGAGGTCTCCCATCCAAGTACTAACCAGGCCCGACCCTGCTTAGCTTCCGAGATCAGACGAGATCGGGCGTACCCAGGCTGGTATGGCCGTAAGCGAGAAACAATCTCTTGCTACAACATATATAGTCAAAGTGAGTCTGATAAAACAGACATTTAGTCAATTCATCATTAAATGCTTAATACAAGGCAGTGTTGCTGATGAAATAGTGCAAGAGCACACCCTCGTGGACAAAATGCTTACAGCACCTGGTATTCCCAGGAGGTCTCCCATCCAAGTACTAACCAGGCCCGACCCTGCTTAGCTTCCGAGATCAGACGAGATCGGGCGTACCCAGGCTGGTATGGCCGTAAGCGAGAAACAATCTCTTGCTACAACATATATAGTCAAAGTGAGTCTGATAAAACAGACATTTAGTCAATTCATCATTAAATGCTTAATACAAGGCAGTGTTGCTGATGAAATAGTGCAAGAGCACACCCTCGTGGACAAAATGCTTACAGCACCTGGTATTCCCAGGCGGTCTCCCATCCAAGTACTAACCAGGCCCGACCCTGCTTAGCTTCCGAGATCAGACGGGATCGGGCGTACCCAGGCTGGTATGGCCGTAAGCGAGAAACAATCTCTTGCTACAACATATATAGTCAAAGTGAGTCTGATAAAACAGACATTTAGTCAATTCATCATTAAATGCTTAATACAAGGCAGTGTTGCTGATGAAATAGTGCAAGAGCACACCCTCGTGGACAAACTGCTTACAGCACCTGGTATTCCCAGGCGGTCTCCCATCCAAGTACTAACCAGGCCCGACCCTGCTTAGCTTCCGAGATCAGACGAGATCGGGCGTACCCAGGCTGGTATGGCCGTAAGCGAGAAACAATCTCTTGCTACAACATATATAGTCAAAGTGAGTGTGATAAACAGACATTGCATTTTCACCAATTAGATAAGCAGCTTGAACTTTGTGTCACTGAAAAAGTAGAAGAAATTACAAACACTGTTCCCATCACTTTTTAGCACAGGTAGTTGGATAAAATACAAACTTTATTTCCTTTCATCATTTCAACAGGGCAAAGGAGCACAAAGCACACACAAGCTGCATTCAGCAACAATATTCTTGTTTGTCTTATAAATACAAGGCAGATGCTAATTGAAAACACAAGGAAATTTGATCCTATTAAAAAGGCAGGAAGCTGCATTTAGTCAATTCATCATTAAATGCTTACTACAAGGCAGTGTTGCTGATGAAATAGTGCAGGGGCACACCCTCGTGGACAAAATGCTTACAGCACCTGGTATTCCCAGGCGGTCTCCCATCCAAGTACTAACCAGGCCCGACCCTGCTTAGCTTCCGAGATCAGACGAGATCGGGCGTACCCAGGCTGGTATGGCCGTAAGCGAGAAACAATCTCTTGCTACAACATATATAGTCAAAGTGAGTCTGATAAAACAGACATTTAGTCAATTCATCATTAAATGCTTAATACAAGGCAGTGTTGCTGATGAAATAGTGCAAGAGCACACCCTCGTGGACAAAATGCTTACAGCACCTGGTATTCCCAGGAGGTCTCCCATCCAAGTACTAACCAGGCCCGACCCTGCTTAGCTTCCGAGATCAGACGAGATCGGGCGTACCCAGGCTGGTATGGCCGTAAGCGAGAAACAATCTCTTGCTACAACATATATAGTCAAAGTGAGTGTGATAAACAGACATTGCATTTTCACCAATTAGATAAGCAGCTTGAACTTTGTGTCACTGAAAAAGTAGAAGAAATTACAAACACTGTTCCCATCACTTTTTAGCACAGGTAGTTGGATAAAATACAAACTTTATTTCCTTTCATCATTTGAACAGGGCAAAGGAGCACAAAGCACACACAAGCTGCATTCAGCAACAATATTCTTGTTTGTCTTATAAATACAAGGCAGATGCTAATTGAAAACACAAGGAAATTTGATCCTATTAAAAAGGCAGGAAGCTGCATTTAGTCAATTCATCATTAAATGCTTACTACAAGGCAGTGTTGCTGATGAAATAGTGCAGGGGCACACCCTCGTGGACAAAATGCTTACAGAACCTGGTATTCCCAGGCGGTCTCCCATCCAAGTACTAACCAGGCCCGACCCTGCTTAGCTTCCGAGATCAGACGAGATCGGGCGTACCCAGGCTGGTATGGCCGTAAGCGAGAAACAATCTCTTGCTACAACATATATAGTCAAAGTGAGTCTGATAAAACAGACATTTAGTCAATTCATCATTAAATGCTTAATACAAGGCAGTGTTGCTGATGAAATAGTGCAAGAGCACACCCTCGTGGACAAACTGCTTACAGCACCTGGTATTCCCAGGCGGTCTCCCATCCAAGTACTAACCAGGCCCGACCCTGCTTAGCTTCCGAGATCAGACGAGATCGGGCGTACCCAGGCTGGTATGGCCGTAAGCGAGAAACAATCTCTTGCTACAACATATATAGTCAAAGTGAGTGTGATAAACAGACATTGCATTTTCACCAATTAGATAAGCAGCTTGAACTTTGTGTCACTGAAAAAGTAGAAGAAATTACAAACACTGTTCCCATCACTTTTTAGCACAGGTAGTTGGATAAAATACAAACTTTATTTCCTTTCATCATTTCAACAGGGCAAAGGAGCACAAAGCACACACAAGCTGCATTCAGCAACAATATTCTTGTTTGTCTTATAAATACAAGGCAGATGCTAATTGAAAACACAAGGAAATTTGATCCTATTAAAAAGGCAGGAAGCTGCATTTAGTCAATTCATCATTAAATGCTTACTACAAGGCAGTGTTGCTGATGAAATAGTGCAGGGGCACACCCTCGTGGACAAAATGCTTACAGCACCTGGTATTCCCAGGCGGTCTCCCATCCAAGTACTAACCAGGCCCGACCCTGCTTAGCTTCCGAGATCAGACGAGATCGGGCGTACCCAGGCTGGTATGGCCGTAAGCGAGAAACAATCTCTTGCTACAACATATATAGTCAAAGTGAGTCTGATAAAACAGACATTTAGTCAATTCATCATTAAATGCTTAATACAAGGCAGTGTTGCTGATGAAATAGTGCAAGAGCACACCCTCGTGGACAAAATGCTTACAGCACCTGGTATTCCCAGGAGGTCTCCCATCCAAGTACTAACCAGGCCCGACCCTGCTTAGCTTCCGAGATCAGACGAGATCGGGCGTACCCAGGCTGGTATGGCCGTAAGCGAGAAACAATCTCTTGCTACAACATATATAGTCAAAGTGAGTGTGATAAACAGACATTGCATTTTCACCAATTAGATAAGCAGCTTGAACTTTGTGTCACTGAAAAAGTAGAAGAAATTACAAACACTGTTCCCATCACTTTTTAGCACAGGTAGTTGGATAAAATACAAACTTTATTTCCTTTCATCATTTGAACAGGGCAAAGGAGCACAAAGCACACACAAGCTGCATTCAGCAACAATATTCTTGTTTGTCTTATAAATACAAGGCAGATGCTAATTGAAAACACAAGGAAATTTGATCCTATTAAAAAGGCAGGAAGCTGCATTTAGTCAATTCATCATTAAATGCTTACTACAAGGCAGTGTTGCTGATGAAATAGTGCAGGGGCACACCCTCGTGGACAAAATGCTTACAGAACCTGGTATTCCCAGGCGGTCTCCCATCCAAGTACTAACCAGGCCCGACCCTGCTTAGCTTCCGAGATCAGACGAGATCGGGCGTACCCAGGCTGGTATGGCCGTAAGCGAGAAACAATCTCTTGCTACAACATATATAGTCAAAGTGAGTCTGATAAAACAGACATTTAGTCAATTCATCATTAAATGCTTAATACAAGGCAGTGTTGCTGATGAAATAGTGCAAGAGCACACCCTCGTGGACAAAATGCTTACAGCACCTGGTATTCCCAGGAGGTCTCCCATCCAAGTACTAACCAGGCCCGACCCTGCTTAGCTTCCGAGATCAGACGAGATCGGGCGTACCCAGGCTGGTATGGCCGTAAGCGAGAAACAATCTCTTGCTACAACATATATAGTCAAAGTGAGTGTGATAAACAGACATTGCATTTTCACCAATTAGATAAGCAGCTTGAACTTTGTGTCACTGAAAAAGTAGAAGAAATTACAAACACTGTTCCCATCACTTTTTAGCACAGGTAGTTGGATAAAATACAAACTTTATTTCCTTTCATCATTTCAACAGGGCAAAGGAGCACAAAGCACACACAAGCTGCATTCAGCAACAATATTCTTGTTTGTCTTATAAATACAAGGCAGATGCTAATTGAAAACACAAGGAAATTTGATCCTATTAAAAAGGCAGGAAGCTGCATTTAGTCAATTCATCATTAAATGCTTACTACAAGGCAGTGTTGCTGATGAAATAGTGCAAGAGCACACCCTCGTGGACAAAATGCTTACAGCACCTGGTATTCCCAGGAGGTCTCCCATCCAAGTACTAACCAGGCCCGACCCTGCTTAGCTTCCGAGATCAGACGAGATCGGGCGTACCCAGGCTGGTATGGCCGTAAGCGAGAAACAATCTCTTGCTACAACATATATAGTCAAAGTGAGTCTGATAAAACAGACATTTAGTCAATTCATCATTAAATGCTTAATACAAGGCAGTGTTGCTGATGAAATAGTGCAAGAGCACACCCTCGTGGACAAAATGCTTACAGCACCTGGTATTCCCAGGAGGTCTCCCATCCAAGTACTAACCAGGCCCGACCCTGCTTAGCTTCCGAGATCAGACGAGATCGGGCGTACCCAGGCTGGTATGGCCGTAAGCGAGAAACAATCTCTTGCTACAACATATATAGTCAAAGTGAGTCTGATAAAACAGACATTTAGTCAATTCATCATTAAATGCTTAATACAAGGCAGTGTTGCTGATGAAATAGTGCAAGAGCACACCCTCGTGGACAAAATGCTTACAGCACCTGGTATTCCCAGGCGGTCTCCCATCCAAGTACTAACCAGGCCCGACCCTGCTTAGCTTCCGAGATCAGACGGGATCGGGCGTACCCAGGCTGGTATGGCCGTAAGCGAGAAACAATCTCTTGCTACAACATATATAGTCAAAGTGAGTCTGATAAAACAGACATTTAGTCAATTCATCATTAAATGCTTAATACAAGGCAGTGTTGCTGATGAAATAGTGCAAGAGCACACCCTCGTGGACAAACTGCTTACAGCACCTGGTATTCCCAGGCGGTCTCCCATCCAAGTACTAACCAGGCCCGACCCTGCTTAGCTTCCGAGATCAGACGAGATCGGGCGTACCCAGGCTGGTATGGCCGTAAGCGAGAAACAATCTCTTGCTACAACATATATAGTCAAAGTGAGTGTGATAAACAGACATTGCATTTTCACCAATTAGATAAGCAGCTTGAACTTTGTGTCACTGAAAAAGTAGAAGAAATTACAAACACTGTTCCCATCACTTTTTAGCACAGGTAGTTGGATAAAATACAAACTTTATTTCCTTTCATCATTTCAACAGGGCAAAGGAGCACAAAGCACACACAAGCTGCATTCAGCAACAATATTCTTGTTTGTCTTATAAATACAAGGCAGATGCTAATTGAAAACACAAGGAAATTTGATCCTATTAAAAAGGCAGGAAGCTGCATTTAGTCAATTCATCATTAAATGCTTACTACAAGGCAGTGTTGCTGATGAAATAGTGCAGGGGCACACCCTCGTGGACAAAATGCTTACAGCACCTGGTATTCCCAGGCGGTCTCCCATCCAAGTACTAACCAGGCCCGACCCTGCTTAGCTTCCGAGATCAGACGAGATCGGGCGTACCCAGGCTGGTATGGCCGTAAGCGAGAAACAATCTCTTGCTACAACATATATAGTCAAAGTGAGTCTGATAAAACAGACATTTAGTCAATTCATCATTAAATGCTTAATACAAGGCAGTGTTGCTGATGAAATAGTGCAAGAGCACACCCTCGTGGACAAAATGCTTACAGCACCTGGTATTCCCAGGAGGTCTCCCATCCAAGTACTAACCAGGCCCGACCCTGCTTAGCTTCCGAGATCAGACGAGATCGGGCGTACCCAGGCTGGTATGGCCGTAAGCGAGAAACAATCTCTTGCTACAACATATATAGTCAAAGTGAGTCGGATAAAACAGACATTTAGTCAATTCATCATTAAATGCTTAATACAAGGCAGTGTTGCTGATGAAATAGTGCAAGAGCACACCCTCGTGGACAAACTGCTTACAGCACCTGGTATTCCCAGGCGGTCTCCCATCCAAGTACTAACCAGGCCCGACCCTGCTTAGCTTCCGAGATCAGACGAGATCGGGCGTACCCAGGCTGGTATGGCCGTAAGCGAGAAACAATCTCTTGCTACAACATATATAGTCAAAGTGAGTGTGATAAACAGACATT
The DNA here is from genome assembly GCF_965601325.2 of Salmo salar. Lineage (NCBI taxonomy): Eukaryota > Metazoa > Chordata > Actinopteri > Salmoniformes > Salmonidae > Salmo > Salmo salar. The sequence goes on from NC_138298.1 coordinate 4,280,345, forward strand.
GCATTTTCACCAATTAGATAAGCAGCTTGAACTTTGTGTCACTGAAAAAGTAGAAGAAATTACAAACACTGTTCCCATCACTTTTTAGCACAGGTAGTTGGATAAAATACAAACTTTATTTCCTTTCATCATTTCAACAGGGCAAAGGAGCACAAAGCACACACAAGCTGCATTCAGCAACAATATTCTTGTTTGTCTTATAAATACAAGGCAGATGCTAATTGAAAACACAAGGAAATTTGATCCTATTAAAAAGGCAGGAAGCTGCATTTAGTCAATTCATCATTAAATGCTTACTACAAGGCAGTGTTGCTGATGAAATAGTGCAGGGGCACACCCTCGTGGACAAAATGCTTACAGCACCTGGTATTCCCAGGCGGTCTCCCATCCAAGTACTAACCAGGCCCGACCCTGCTTAGCTTCCGAGATCAGACGAGATCGGGCGTACCCAGGCTGGTATGGCCGTAAGCGAGAAACAATCTCTTGCTACAACATATATAGTCAAAGTGAATCTGATAAAACAGACATTTAGTCAATTCATCATTAAATGCTTAATACAAGGCAGTGTTGCTGATGAAATAGTGCAAGAGCACACCCTCGTGGACAAAATGCTTACAGCACCTGGTATTCCCAGGCGGTCTCCCATCCAAGTACTAACCAGGCCCGACCCTGCTTAGCTTCCGAGATCAGACGAGATCGGGCGTACCCAGGCAGGTATGGCCGTAAGCGAGAAACAATCTCTTGCTACAACATATATAGTCAAAGTGAGTCTGATAAAACAGACATTTAGTCAATTCATCATTAAATGCTTACTACAAGGCAGTGTTGCTGATGAAATAGTGCAAGAGCACACCCTCGTGGACAAAATGCTTACAGCACCTGGTATTCCCAGGCGGTCTCCCATCCAAGTACTAACCAGGCCCGACCCTGCTTAGCTTCCGAGATCAGACGAGATCTGGCGTACCCAGGCTGGTATGGCCGGAAGCGAGAAACAATTACTTGCTACAACATATATAGTCAAAGTGAGTCTGATAAAACAGACATTTAGTCAATTCATCATTAAATGCTTAATACAAGGCAGTGTTGCTGATGAAATAGTGCAAGAGCACACCCTCGTGGACAAAATGCTTACAGCACCTGGTATTCCCAGGCGGTCTCCCATCCAAGTACTAACCAGGCCCGACCCTGCTTAGCTTCCGAGATCAGACGAGATCGGGCGTACCCAGGCTGGTATGGCCGTAAGCGAGAAACAATCTCTTGCTACAACATATATAGTCAAAGTGAGTCTGATAAAACAGACATTTAGTCAATTCATCATTAAATGCTTAATACAAGGCAGTGTTGCTGATGAAATAGTGCAAGAGCACACCCTCGTGGACAAAATGCGTACAGCACCTGGTATTCCCAGGCGGTCTCCCATCCAAGTACTAACCAGGCCCGACCCTGCATAGCTTCCGAGATCAGACGAGATCGGGCGTACCCAGGCTGGTATGGCCGTAAGCGAGAAACAATCTCTTGCTACAACATATATAGTCAAAGTGAGTGTGATAAACAGACATTGCATTTTCACCAATTAGATAAGCAGCTTGAACTTTGTGTCACTGAAAAAGTAGAAGAAATTACAAACACTGTTCCCATCACTTTTTAGCACAGGTAGTTGGATAAAATACAAACTTTATTTCCTTTCATCATTTCAACAGGGCAAAGGAGCACAAAGCACACACAAGCTGCATTCAGCAACAATATTCTTGTTTGTCTTATAAATACAAGGCAGATGCTAATTGAAAACACAAGGAAATTTGATCCTATTAAAAAGGCAGGAAGCTGCATTTAGTCAATTCATCATTAAATGCTTACTACAAGGCAGTGTTGCTGATGAAATAGTGCAGGGGCACACCTTCGTGGACAAAATGCTTACAGCACCTGGTATTCCCAGGCGGTCTCCCATCCAAGTACTAACCAGGCCCGACCCTGCTTAGCTTCCGAGATCAGACGAGATCGGGCGTACCCAGGCTGGTATGGCCGTAAGCGAGAAACAATCTCTTGCTACAACATATATAGTCAAAGTGAGTCTGATAAAACAGACATTTAGTCAATTCATCATTAAATGCTTAATACAAGGCAGTGTTGCTGATGAAATAGTGCAAGAGCACACC
>NC_138298.1:4287500-4305000 GCF_965601325.2 Salmo salar
CAGGCCCGACCCTGCTTAGCTTCCGAGATCAGACGAGATCGGGCGTACCCAGGCTGGTATGGCCGTAAGCGAGAAACAATCTCTTGCTACAACATATATAGTCAAAGTGAGTCTGATAAAACAGACATTTAGTCAATTCATCATTAAATGCTTAATACAAGGCAGTGTTGCTGATGAAATAGTGCAAGAGCACACCCTCGTGGACAAAATGCTTACAGCACCTGGTATTCCCAGGCGGTCTCCCATCCAAGTACTAACCAGGCCCGACCCTGCTTAGCTTCCGAGATCAGACGAGATCGGGCGTACCCAGGCTGGTATGGCCGTAAGCGAGAAACAATCTCTTGCTACAACATGTATAGTCAAAGTGAGTCTGATAAAACAGACATTTAGTCAATTCATCATTAAATGCTTAATACAAGGCAGTGTTGCTGATGAAATAGTGCAAGAGCACACCCTCGTGGACAAAATGCTTACAGCACCTGGTATTCCCAGGCGGTCTCCCATCCAAGTACTAACCAGGCCCGACCCTGCTTAGCTTCCGAGATCAGACGAGATCGGGCGTACCCAGGCTGGTATGGCCGTAAGCGAGAAACAATCTCTTGCTACAACATATATAGTCAACGTGAGTCTGATAAAACAGACATTTAGTCAATTCATCATTAAATGCTTAATACAAGGCAGTGTTGCTGATGAAATAGTGCAAGAGCACACCCTCGTGGACAAAATGCTTACAGCACCTGGTATTCCCAGGCGGTCTCCCATCCAAGTACTAACCAGGCCCGACCCTGCTTAGCTTCCGAGATCAGACGAGATCGGGCGTACCCAGGCTGGTATGGCCGTAAGCGAGAAACAATCTCTTGCTACAACATGTATAGTCAAAGTGAGTCTGATAAAACAGACATTTAGTCAATTCATCATTAAATGCTTAATACAAGGCAGTGTTGCTGATGAAATAGTGCAAGAGCACACCCTCGTGGACAAAATGCTTACAGCACCTGGTATTCCCAGGCGGTCTCCCATCCAAGTACTAACCAGGCCCGACCCTGCTTAGCTTCCGAGATCAGACGAGATCGGGCGTACCCAGGCTGGTATGGCCGTAAGCTAGAAACAATCTCTTGCTACAACATATATAGTCAAAGTGAGTCTGATAAAACAGACATTTAGTCAATTCATCATTAAATGCTTAATACAAGGCAGTGTTGCTGATGAAATAGTGCAAGAGCACACCCTCGTGGACAAAATGCTTACAGCACCTGGTATTCCCAGGCGGTCTCCCATCCAAGTACTAACCAGGCCCGACCCTGCTTAGCTTCCGAGATCAGACGAGATCGGGCGTACCCAGGCTGGTATGGCCGTAAGCGAGAAACAATCTCTTGCTACAACATATATAGTCAAAGTGAGTGTGATAAACAGACATTGCATTTTCACCAATTAGATAAGCAGCTTGAACTTTGTGTCACTGAAAAAGTAGAAGAAATTACAAACACTGTTCCCATCACTTTTTAGCACAGGTAGTTGGATAAAATACAAACTTTATTTCCTTTCATCATTTGAACAGGGCAAAGGAGCACAAAGCACACACAAGCTGCATTCAGCAACAATATTCTTGTTTGTCTTATAAATACAAGGCAGATGCTAATTGAAAACACAAGGAAATTTGATCCTATTAAAAAGGCAGGAAGCTGCATTTAGTCAATTCATCATTAAATGCTTACTACAAGGCAGTGTTGCTGATGAAATAGTGCAGGGGCACACCCTCGTGGACAAAATGCTTACAGCACCTGGTATTCCCAGGCGGTCTCCCATCCAAGTACTTACCAGGCCCGACCCTGCTTAGCTTCCGAGATCAGACGAGATCGGGCGAACCCAGGCTGGTATGGCCGTAAGCGAGAAACAATCTCTTGCTACAACATATATAGTCAAAGTGAGTCTGATAAAACAGACATTTAGTCAATTCATCATTAAATGCTTAATACAAGGCAGTGTTGCTGATGAAATAGTGCAAGAGCACACCCTCGTGGACAAAATGCTTACAGCACCTGGTATTCCCAGGAGGTCTCCCATCCAAGTACTAACCAGGCCCGACCCTGCTTAGCTTCCGAGATCAGACGAGATCGGGCGTACCCAGGCTGGTATGGCCGTAAGCGAGAAACAATCTCTTGCTACAACATATATAGTCAAAGTGAGTCTGATAAAACAGACATTTAGTCAATTCATCATTAAATGCTTAATACAAGGCAGTGTTGCTGATGAAATAGTGCAAGAGCACACCCTCGTGGACAAAATGCTTACAGCACCTGGTATTCCCAGGCGGTCTCCCATCCAAGTACTAACCAGGCCCGAACCTGCATAGCTTCCGAGATCAGACGAGATCGGGTGTACCCATGCTGGTATGGCCGTAAGCAAGAAACAATCTCTTGCTACAACATATATAGTCAAAGTGAGTGTGATAAACAGACATTGCATTTTCACCAATTAGATAAGCAGCTTGAACTTTGTGTCACTGAAAAAGTAGAAGAAATTACAAACACTGTTCCCATCACTTTTTAGCACAGGTAGTTGGATAAAATACAAACTTTATTTCCTTTCATCATTTGAACAGGGCAAAGGAGCACAAAGCACACACAAGCTGCATTCAGCAACAATATTCTTGTTTGTCTTATAAATACAAGGCAGATGCTAATTGAAAACACAAGGAAATTTGATCCTATTAAAAAGGCAGGAAGCTGCATTTAGTCAATTCATCATTAAATGCTTACTACAAGGCAGTGTTGCTGATGAAATAGTGCAGGGGCACACCCTCGTGGACAAAATGCTTACAGCACCTGGTATTCCCAGGCGGTCTCCCATCCAAGTACTTACCAGGCCCGACCCTGCTTAGCTTCCGAGATCAGACGAGATCGGGCGTACCCAGGCTGGTATGGCCGTAAGCGAGAAACAATCTCTTGCTACAACATATATAGTCAAAGTGAGTCTGATAAAACAGACATTTAGTCAATTCATCATTAAATGCTTAATACAAGGCAGTGTTGCTGATGAAATAGTGCAAGAGCACACCCTCGTGGACAAAATGCTTACAGCACCTGGTATTCCCAGGCGGTCTCCCATCCAAGTACTAACCAGGCCCGACCCTGCTTAGCTTCCGAGATCAGACGAGATCGGGCGTACCCAGGCTGGTATGGCCGTAAGCGAGAAACAATCTCTTGCTACAACATATATAGTCAACGTGAGTCTGATAAAACAGACATTTAGTCAATTCATCATTAAATGCTTAATACAAGGCAGTGTTGCTGATGAAATAGTGCAAGAGCACACCCTCGTGGACAAAATGCTTACAGCACCTGGTATTCCCAGGCGGTCTCCCATCCAAGTACTAACCAGGCCCGACCCTGCTTAGCTTCCGAGATCAGACGAGATCGGGCGTACCCAGGCTGGTATGGCCGTAAGCTAGAAACAATCTCTTGCTACAACATATATAGTCAAAGTGAGTCTGATAAAACAGACATTTAGTCAATTCATCATTAAATGCTTAATACAAGGCAGTGTTGCTGATGAAATAGTGCAAGAGCACACCCTCGTGGACAAAATGCTTACAGCACCTGGTATTCCCAGGAGGTCTCCCATCCAAGTACTAACCAGGCCCGACCCTGCTTAGCTTCCGAGATCAGACGAGATCGGGCGTACCCAGGCTGGTATGGCCGTAAGCGAGAAACAATCTCTTGCTACAACATATATAGTCAAAGTGAGTCTGATAAAACAGACATTTAGTCAATTCATCATTAAATGCTTAATACAAGGCAGTGTTGCTGATGAAATAGTGCAAGAGCACACCCTCGTGGACAAAATGCTTACAGCACCTGGTATTCCCAGGCGGTCTCCCATCCAAGTACTAACCAGGCCCGACCCTGCATAGCTTCCGAGATCAGACGAGATCGGGTGTACCCATGCTGGTATGGCCGTAAGCGAGAAACAATCTCTTGCTACAACATATATAGTCAAAGTGAGTGTGATAAACAGACATTGCATTTTCACCAATTAGATAAGCAGCTTGAACTTTGTGTCACTGAAAAAGTAGAAGAAATTACAAACACTGTTCCCATCACTTTTTAGCACAGGTAGTTGGATAAAATACAAACTTTATTCCCTTTCATCATTTGAACAGGGCAAAGGAGCACAAAGCACACACAAGCTGCATTCAGCAACAATATTCTTGTTTGTCTTATAAATACAAGGCAGATGCTAATTGAAAACACAAGGAAATTTGATCCTATTAAAAAGGCAGGAAGCTGCATTTAGTCAATTCATCATTAAATGCTTACTACAAGGCAGTGTTGCTGATGAAATAGTGCAGGGGCACACCCTCGTGGACAAAATGCTTACAGCACCTGGTATTCCCAGGCGGTGTCCCATCCAAGTACTTACCAGGCCCGACCCTGCTTAGCTTCCGAGATCAGACGAGATCGGGCGTACCCAGGCTGGTATGGCCGTAAGCGAGAAACAATCTCTTGCTACAACATATATAGTCAAAGTGAGTCTGATAAAACAGACATTTAGTCAATTCATCATTAAATGCTTAATACAAGGCAGTGTTGCTGATGAAATAGTGCAAGAGCACACCCTCGTGGACAAAATGCTTACAGCACCTGGTATTCCCAGGCGGTCTCCCATCCAAGTACTAACCAGGCCCGACCCTGCTTAGCTTCCGAGATCAGACGAGATCGGGCGTACCCAGGCTGGTATGGCCGTAAGCGAGAAACAATCTCTTGCTACAACATGTATAGTCAAAGTGAGTCTGATAAAACAGACATTTAGTCAATTCATCATTAAATGCTTAATACAAGGCAGTGTTGCTGATGAAATAGTGCAAGAGCACACCCTCGTGGACAAAATGCTTACAGCACCTGGTATTCCCAGGCGGTCTCCCATCCAAGTACTAACCAGGCCCGACCCTGCTTAGCTTCCGAGATCAGACGAGATCGGGCGTACCCAGGCTGGTATGGCCGTAAGCGAGAAACAATCTCTTGCTACAACATGTATAGTCAACGTGAGTCTGATAAAACAGACATTTAGTCAATTCATCATTAAATGCTTAATACAAGGCAGTGTTGCTGATGAAATAGTGCAAGAGCACACCCTCGTGGACAAAATGCTTACAGCACCTGGTATTCCCAGGCGGTCTCCCATCCAAGTACTAACCAGGCCCGACCCTGCTTAGCTTCCGAGATCAGGCGTACCCAGGCTGGTATGGCCGTAAGCGAGAAACAATCTCTTGCTACAACATATATAGTCAAAGTGAGTGTGATAAACAGACATTGCATTTTCACCAATTAGATAAGCAGCTTGAACTTTGTGTCACTGAAAAAGTAGAAGAAATTACAAACACTGTTCCCATCACTTTTTAGCACAGGTAGTTGGATAAAATACAAACTTTATTTCCTTTCATCATTTGAACAGGGCAAAGGAGCACAAAGCACACACAAGCTGCATTCAGCAACAATATTCTTGTTTGTCTTATAAATACAAGGCAGATGCTAATTGAAAACACAAGGAAATTTGATCCTATTAAAAAGGCAGGAAGCTGCATTTAGTCAATTCATCATTAAATGCTTACTACAAGGCAGTGTTGCTGATGAAATAGTGCAGGGGCACACCCTCGTGGACAAAATGCTTACAGCACCTGGTATTCCCAGGCGGTCTCCCATCCAAGTACTTACCAGGCCCGACCCTGCTTAGCTTCCGAGATCAGACGAGATCGGGCGAACCCAGGCTGGTATGGCCGTAAGCGAGAAACAATCTCTTGCTACAACATATATAGTCAAAGTGAGTCTGATAAAACAGACATTTAGTCAATTCATCATTAAATGCTTAATACAAGGCAGTGTTGCTGATGAAATAGTGCAAGAGCACACCCTCGTGGACAAAATGCTTACAGCACCTGGTATTCCCAGGAGGTCTCCCATCCAAGTACTAACCAGGCCCGACCCTGCTTAGCTTCCGAGATCAGACGAGATCGGGCGTACCCAGGCTGGTATGGCCGTAAGCGAGAAACAATCTCTTGCTACAACATATATAGTCAAAGTGAGTCTGATAAAACAGACATTTAGTCAATTCATCATTAAATGCTTAATACAAGGCAGTGTTGCTGATGAAATAGTGCAAGAGCACACCCTCGTGGACAAAATGCTTACAGCACCTGGTATTCCCAGGCGGTCTCCCATCCAAGTACTAACCAGGCCCGAACCTGCATAGCTTCCGAGATCAGACGAGATCGGGTGTACCCATGCTGGTATGGCCGTAAGCAAGAAACAATCTCTTGCTACAACATATATAGTCAAAGTGAGTGTGATAAACAGACATTGCATTTTCACCAATTAGATAAGCAGCTTGAACTTTGTGTCACTGAAAAAGTAGAAGAAATTACAAACACTGTTCCCATCACTTTTTAGCACAGGTAGTTGGATAAAATACAAACTTTATTTCCTTTCATCATTTGAACAGGGCAAAGGAGCACAAAGCACACACAAGCTGCATTCAGCAACAATATTCTTGTTTGTCTTATAAATACAAGGCAGATGCTAATTGAAAACACAAGGAAATTTGATCCTATTAAAAAGGCAGGAAGCTGCATTTAGTCAATTCATCATTAAATGCTTACTACAAGGCAGTGTTGCTGATGAAATAGTGCAGGGGCACACCCTCGTGGACAAAATGCTTACAGCACCTGGTATTCCCAGGCGGTCTCCCATCCAAGTACTTACCAGGCCCGACCCTGCTTAGCTTCCGAGATCAGACGAGATCGGGCGTACCCAGGCTGGTATGGCCGTAAGCGAGAAACAATCTCTTGCTACAACATATATAGTCAAAGTGAGTCTGATAAAACAGACATTTAGTCAATTCATCATTAAATGCTTAATACAAGGCAGTGTTGCTGATGAAATAGTGCAAGAGCACACCCTCGTGGACAAAATGCTTACAGCACCTGGTATTCCCAGGCGGTCTCCCATCCAAGTACTAACCAGGCCCGACCCTGCTTAGCTTCCGAGATCAGACGAGATCGGGCGTACCCAGGCTGGTATGGCCGTAAGCGAGAAACAATCTCTTGCTACAACATGTATAGTCAAAGTGAGTCTGATAAAACAGACATTTAGTCAATTCATCATTAAATGCTTAATACAAGGCAGTGTTGCTGATGAAATAGTGCAAGAGCACACCCTCGTGGACAAAATGCTTACAGCACCTGGTATTCCCAGGCGGTCTCCCATCCAAGTACTAACCAGGCCCGACCCTGCTTAGCTTCCGAGATCAGACGAGATCGGGCGTACCCAGGCTGGTATGGCCGTAAGCGAGAAACAATCTCTTGCTACAACATATATAGTCAACGTGAGTCTGATAAAACAGACATTTAGTCAATTCATCATTAAATGCTTAATACAAGGCAGTGTTGCTGATGAAATAGTGCAAGAGCACACCCTCGTGGACAAAATGCTTACAGCACCTGGTATTCCCAGGCGGTCTCCCATCCAAGTACTAACCAGGCCCGACCCTGCTTAGCTTCCGAGATCAGACGAGATCGGGCGTACCCAGGCTGGTATGGCCGTAAGCTAGAAACAATCTCTTGCTACAACATATATAGTCAAAGTGAGTCTGATAAAACAGACATTTAGTCAATTCATCATTAAATGCTTAATACAAGGCAGTGTTGCTGATGAAATAGTGCAAGAGCACACCCTCGTGGACAAAATGCTTACAGCACCTGGTATTCCCAGGCGGTCTCCCATCCAAGTACTAACCAGGCCCGACCCTGCTTAGCTTCCGAGATCAGACGAGATCGGGCGTACCAAGGCTGGTATGGCCGTAAGCGAGAAACAATCTCTTGCTACAACATGTATAGTCAAAGTGAGTCTGATAAAACAGACATTTAGTCAATTCATCATTAAATGCTTAATACAAGGCAGTGTTGCTGATGAAATAGTGCAAGAGCACACCCTCGTGGACAAAATGCTTACAGCACCTGGTATTCCCAGGCGGTCTCCCATCCAAGTACTAACCAGGCCCGACCCTGCTTAGCTTCCGAGATCAGACGAGATCGGGCGTACCCAGGCTGGTATGGCCGTAAGCTAGAAACAATCTCTTGCTACAACATATATAGTCAAAGTGAGTCTGATAAAACAGACATTTAGTCAATTCATCATTAAATGCTTAATACAAGGCAGTGTTGCTGATGAAATAGTGCAAGAGCACACCCTCGTGGACAAAATGCTTACAGCACCTGGTATTCCCAGGCGGTCTCCCATCCAAGTACTAACCAGGCCCGACCCTGCTTAGCTTCCGAGATCAGACGAGATCGGGCGTACCCAGGCTGGTATGGCCGTAAGCGAGAAACAATCTCTTGCTACAACATATATAGTCAAAGTGAGTGTGATAAACAGACATTGCATTTTCACCAATTAGATAAGCAGCTTGAACTTTGTGTCACTGAAAAAGTAGAAGAAATTACAAACACTGTTCCCATCACTTTTTAGCACAGGTAGTTGGATAAAATACAAACTTTATTTCCTTTCATCATTTGAACAGGGCAAAGGAGCACAAAGCACACACAAGCTGCATTCAGCAACAATATTCTTGTTTGTCTTATAAATACAAGGCAGATGCTAATTGAAAACACAAGGAAATTTGATCCTATTAAAAAGGCAGGAAGCTGCATTTAGTCAATTCATCATTAAATGCTTACTACAAGGCAGTGTTGCTGATGAAATAGTGCAGGGGCACACCCTCGTGGACAAAATGCTTACAGCACCTGGTATTCCCAGGCGGTCTCCCATCCAAGTACTTACCAGGCCCGACCCTGCTTAGCTTCCGAGATCAGACGAGATCGGGCGTACCCAGGCTGGTATGGCCGTAAGCGAGAAACAATCTCTTGCTACAACATATATAGTCAAAGTGAGTCTGATAAAACAGACATTTAGTCAATTCATCATTAAATGCTTAATACAAGGCAGTGTTGCTGATGAAATAGTGCAAGAGCACACCCTCGTGGACAAAATGCTTACAGCACCTGGTATTCCCAGGCGGTCTCCAATCCAAGTACTAACCAGGCCCGACCCTGCTTAGCTTCCGAGATCAGACGAGATCGGGCGTACCCAGGCTGGTATGGCCGTAAGCTAGAAACAATCTCTTGCTACAACATATATAGTCAAAGTGAGTCTGATAAAACAGACATTTAGTCAATTCATCATTAAACGCTTAATACAAGGCAGTGTTGCTGATGAAATAGTGCAAGAGCACACCCTCGTGGACAAAATGCTTACAGCACCTGGTATTCCCAGGCGGTCTCCCATCCAAGTACTAACCAGGCCCGACCCTGCTTAGCTTCCGAGATCAGATGAGATCGGGCGTACCCAGGCTGGTATGGCCGTAAGCTAGAAACAATCTCTTGCTACAACATATATAGTCAAAGTGAGTCTGATAAAACAGACATTTAGTCAATTCATCATTAAATGCTTAATACAAGGCAGTGTTGCTGATGAAATAGTGCAAGAGCACACCCTCGTGGACAAAATGCTTACAGCACCTGGTATTCCCAGGCGGTCTCCCATCCAAGTACTAACCAGGCCCGACCCTGCTTAGCTTCCGAGATCAGACGAGATCGGGCGTACCCAGGCTGGTATGGCCGTAAGCGAGAAACAATCTCTTGCTACAACATATATAGTCAAAGTGAGTGTGATAAACAGACATTGCATTTTCACCAATTAGATAAGCAGCTTGAACTTTGTGTCACTGAAAAAGTAGAAGAAATTACAAACACTGTTCCCATCACTTTTTAGCACAGGTAGTTGGATAAAATACAAACTTTATTTCCTTTCATCATTTGAACAGGGCAAAGGAGCACAAAGCACACACAAGCTGCATTCAGCAACAATATTCTTGTTTGTCTTATAAATACAAGGCAGATGCTAATTGAAAACACAAGGAAATTTGATCCTATTAAAAAGGCAGGAAGCTGCATTTAGTCAATTCATCATTAAATGCTTACTACAAGGCAGTGTTGCTGATGAAATAGTGCAGGGGCACACCCTCGTGGACAAAATGCTTACAGCACCTGGTATTCCCAGGCGGTCTCCCATCCAAGTACTTACCAGGCCCGACCCTGCTTAGCTTCCGAGATCAGACGAGATCGGGCGTACCCAGGCTGGTATGGCCGTAAGCGAGAAACAATCTCTTGCTACAACATATATAGTCAAAGTGAGTCTGATAAAACAGACATTTAGTCAATTCATCATTAAATGCTTAATACAAGGCAGTGTTGCTGATGAAATAGTGCAAGAGCACACCCTCGTGGACAAAATGCTTACAGCACCTGGTATTCCCAGGCGGTCTCCCATCCAAGTACTAACCAGGCCCGACCCTGCTTAGCTTCCGAGATCAGACGAGATCGGGCGTACCCAGGCTGGTATGGCCGTAAGCGAGAAACAATCTCTTGCTACAACATATATAGTCAAAGTGAGTGTGATAAACAGACATTGCATTTTCACCAATTAGATAAGCAGCTTGAACTTTGTGTCACTGAAAAAGTAGAAGAAATTACAAACACTGTTCCCATCACTTTTTAGCACAGGTAGTTGGATAAAATACAAACTTTATTTCCTTTCATCATTTGAACAGGGCAAAGGAGCACAAAGCACACACAAGCTGCATTCAGCAACAATATTCTTGTTTGTCTTATAAATACAAGGCAGATGCTAATTGAAAACACAAGGAAATTTGATCCTATTAAAAAGGCAGGAAGCTGCATTTAGTCAATTCATCATTAAATGCTTACTACAAGGCAGTGTTGCTGATGAAATAGTGCAGGGGCACACCCTCGTGGACAAAATGCTTACAGCACCTGGTATTGCCAGGCTGTCTCCCATCCAAGTACTAACCAGGCCCGACCCTGCTTAGCTTCCGAGATCAGACGAGATCGGGCGTACCCAGGCTGGTATGGCCGTAAGCGAGAAACAATCTCTTGCTACAACATATATAGTCAAAGTGAGTCTGATAAAACAGACATTTAGTCAATTCATCATTAAATGCTTAATACAAGGCAGTGTTGCTGATGAAATAGTGCAAGAGCACACCCTCGTGGACAAAATGCTTACAGCACCTGGTATTCCCAGGAGGTCTCCCATCCAAGTACTAACCAGGCCCGACCCTGCTTAGCTTCCGAGATCAGACGAGATCGGGCGTACCCAGGCTGGTATGGCCGTAAGCGAGAAACAATCTCTTGCTACAACATATATAGTCAAAGTGAGTCTGATAAAACAGACATTTAGTCAATTCATCATTAAATGCTTAATACAAGGCAGTGTTGCTGATGAAATAGTGCAAGAGCACACCCTCGTGGACAAAATGCTTACAGCACCTGGTATTCCCAGGCGGTCTCCCATCCAAGTACTAACAAGGCCCGAACCTGCATAGCTTCCGAGATCAGACGAGATCGGGTGTACCCATGCTGGTATGGCCGTAAGCAAGAAACAATCTCTTGCTACAACATATATAGTCAAAGTGAGTGTGATAAACAGACATTGCATTTTCACCAATTAGATAAGCAGCTTGAACTTTGTGTCACTGAAAAAGTAGAAGAAATTACAAACACTGTTCCCATCACTTTTTAGCACAGGTAGTTGGATAAAATACAAACTTTATTTCCTTTCATCATTTGAACAGGGCAAAGGAGCACAAAGCACACACAAGCTGCATTCAGCAACAATATTCTTGTTTGTCTTATAAATACAAGGCAGATGCTAATTGAAAACACAAGGAAATTTGATCCTATTAAAAAGGCAGGAAGCTGCATTTAGTCAATTCATCATTAAATGCTTACTACAAGGCAGTGTTGCTGATGAAATAGTGCAGGGGCACACCCTCGTGGACAAAATGCTTACAGCACCTGGTATTCCCAGGCGGTCTCCCATCCAAGTACTTACCAGGCCGGACCCTGCTTAGCTTCCGAGATCAGACGAGATCGGGCGTACCCAGGCTGGTATGGCCGTAAGCGAGAAACAATCTCTTGCTACAACATATATAGTCAAAGTGAGTCTGATAAAACAGACATTTAGTCAATTCATCATTAAATGCTTAATACAAGGCAGTGTTGCTGATGAAATAGTGCAAGAGCACACCCTCGTGGACAAAATGCTTACAGCACCTGGTATTCCCAGGCGGTCTCCCATCCAAGTACTAACCAGGCCCGACCCTGCTTAGCTTCCGAGATCAGACGAGATCGGGCGTACCCAGGCTGGTATGGCCGTAAGCGAGAAACAATCTCTTGCTACAACATGTATAGTCAAAGTGAGTCTGATAAAACAGACATTTAGTCAATTCATCATTAAATGCTTAATACAAGGCAGTGTTGCTGATGAAATAGTGCAAGAGCACACCCTCGTGGACAAAATGCTTACAGCACCTGGTATTCCCAGGCGGTCTCCCATCCAAGTACTAACCAGGCCCGACCCTGCTTAGCTTCCGAGATCAGACGAGATCGGGCGTACCCAGGCTGGTATGGCCGTAAGCGAGAAACAATCTCTTGCTACAACATATATAGTCAACGTGAGTCTGATAAAACAGACATTTAGTCAATTCATCATTAAATGCTTAATACAAGGCAGTGTTGCTGATGAAATAGTGCAAGAGCACACCCTCGTGGACAAAATGCTTACAGCACCTGGTATTCCCAGGCGGTCTCCCATCCAAGTACTAACCAGGCCCGACCCTGCTTAGCTTCCGAGATCAGACGAGATCGGGCGTACCCAGGCTGGTATGGCCGTAAGCTAGAAACAATCTCTTGCTACAACATATATAGTCAAAGTGAGTCTGATAAAACAGACATTTAGTCAATTCATCATTAAATGCTTAATACAAGGCAGTGTTGCTGATGAAATAGTGCAAGAGCACACCCTCGTGGACAAAATGCTTACAGCACCTGGTATTCCCAGGCGGTCTCCCATCCAAGTACTAACCAGGCCCGACCCTGCTTAGCTTCCGAGATCAGACGAGATCGGGCGTACCAAGGCTGGTATGGCCGTAAGCGAGAAACAATCTCTTGCTACAACATGTATAGTCAAAGTGAGTCTGATAAAACAGACATTTAGTCAATTCATCATTAAATGCTTAATACAAGGCAGTGTTGCTGATGAAATAGTGCAAGAGCACACCCTCGTGGACAAAATGCTTACAGCACCTGGTATTCCCAGGCGGTCTCCCATCCAAGTACTAACCAGGCCCGACCCTGCTTAGCTTCCGAGATCAGACGAGATCGGGCGTACCCAGGCTGGTATGGCCGTAAGCTAGAAACAATCTCTTGCTACAACATATATAGTCAAAGTGAGTCTGATAAAACAGACATTTAGTCAATTCATCATTAAATGCTTAATACAAGGCAGTGTTGCTGATGAAATAGTGCAAGAGCACACCCTCGTGGACAAAATGCTTACAGCACCTGGTATTCCCAGGCGGTCTCCCATCCAAGTACTAACCAGGCCCGACCCTGCTTAGCTTCCGAGATCAGACGAGATCGGGCGTACCCAGGCTGGTATGGCCGTAAGCGAGAAACAATCTCTTGCTACAACATATATAGTCAAAGTGAGTGTGATAAACAGACATTGCATTTTCACCAATTAGATAAGCAGCTTGAACTTTGTGTCACTGAAAAAGTAGAAGAAATTACAAACACTGTTCCCATCACTTTTTAGCACAGGTAGTTGGATAAAATACAAACTTTATTTCCTTTCATCATTTGAACAGGGCAAAGGAGCACAAAGCACACACAAGCTGCATTCAGCAACAATATTCTTGTTTGTCTTATAAATACAAGGCAGATGCTAATTGAAAACACAAGGAAATTTGATCCTATTAAAAAGGCAGGAAGCTGCATTTAGTCAATTCATCATTAAATGCTTACTACAAGGCAGTGTTGCTGATGAAATAGTGCAGGGGCACACCCTCGTGGACAAAATGCTTACAGCACCTGGTATTCCCAGGCGGTCTCCCATCCAAGTACTTACCAGGCCCGACCCTGCTTAGCTTCCGAGATCAGACGAGATCGGGCGTACCCAGGCTGGTATGGCCGTAAGCGAGAAACAATCTCTTGCTACAACATATATAGTCAAAGTGAGTCTGATAAAACAGACATTTAGTCAATTCATCATTAAATGCTTAATACAAGGCAGTGTTGCTGATGAAATAGTGCAAGAGCACACCCTCGTGGACAAAATGCTTACAGCACCTGGTATTCCCAGGCGGTCTCCCATCCAAGTACTAACCAGGCCCGACCCTGCTTAGCTTCCGAGATCAGACGAGATCGGGCGTACCCAGGCTGGTATGGCCGTAAGCTAGAAACAATCTCTTGCTACAACATATATAGTCAAAGTGAGTCTGATAAAACAGACATTTAGTCAATTCATCATTAAACGCTTAATACAAGGCAGTGTTGCTGATGAAATAGTGCAAGAGCACACCCTCGTGGACAAAATGCTTACAGCACCTGGTATTCCCAGGCGGTCTCCCATCCAAGTACTAACCAGGCCCGACCCTGCTTAGCTTCCGAGATCAGACGAGATCGGGCGTACCCAGGCTGGTATGGCCGTAAGCTAGAAACAATCTCTTGCTACAACATATATAGTCAAAGTGAGTCTGATAAAACAGACATTTAGTCAATTCATCATTAAATGCTTAATACAAGGCAGTGTTGCTGATGAAATAGTGCAAGAGCACACCCTCGTGGACAAAATGCTTACAGCACCTGGTATTCCCAGGCGGTCTCCCATCCAAGTACTAACCAGGCCCGACCCTGCTTAGCTTCCGAGATCAGACGAGATCGGGCGTACCCAGGCTGGTATGGCCGTAAGCGAGAAACAATCTCTTGCTACAACATATATAGTCAAAGTGAGTGTGATAAACAGACATTGCATTTTCACCAATTAGATAAGCAGCTTGAACTTTGTGTCACTGAAAAAGTAGAAGAAATTACAAACACTGTTCCCATCACTTTTTAGCACAGGTAGTTGGATAAAATACAAACTTTATTTCCTTTCATCATTTGAACAGGGCAAAGGAGCACAAAGCACACACAAGCTGCATTCAGCAACAATATTCTTGTTTGTCTTATAAATACAAGGCAGATGCTAATTGAAAACACAAGGAAATTTGATCCTATTAAAAAGGCAGGAAGCTGCATTTAGTCAATTCATCATTAAATGCTTACTACAAGGCAGTGTTGCTGATGAAATAGTGCAGGGGCACACCCTCGTGGACAAAATGCTTACAGCACCTGGTATTCCCAGGCGGTCTCCCATCCAAGTACTTACCAGGCCCGACCCTGCTTAGCTTCCGAGATCAGACGAGATCGGGCGTACCCAGGCTGGTATGGCCGTAAGCGAGAAACAATCTCTTGCTACAACATATATAGTCAAAGTGAGTCTGATAAAACAGACATTTAGTCAATTCATCATTAAATGCTTAATACAAGGCAGTGTTGCTGATGAAATAGTGCAAGAGCACACCCTCGTGGACAAAATGCTTACAGCACCTGGTATTCCCAGGCGGTCTCCCATCCAAGTACTAACCAGGCCCGACCCTGCTTAGCTTCCGAGATCAGACGAGATCGGGCGTACCCAGGCTGGTATGGCCGTAAGCGAGAAACAATCTCTTGCTACAACATATATAGTCAAAGTGAGTGTGATAAACAGACATTGCATTTTCACCAATTAGATAAGCAGCTTGAACTTTGTGTCACTGAAAAAGTAGAAGAAATTACAAACACTGTTCCCATCACTTTTTAGCACAGGTAGTTGGATAAAATACAAACTTTATTTCCTTTCATCATTTGAACAGGGCAAAGGAGCACAAAGCACACACAAGCTGCATTCAGCAACAATATTCTTGTTTGTCTTATAAATACAAGGCAGATGCTAATTGAAAACACAAGGAAATTTGATCCTATTAAAAAGGCAGGAAGCTGCATTTAGTCAATTCATCATTAAATGCTTACTACAAGGCAGTGTTGCTGATGAAATAGTGCAGGGGCACACCCTCGTGGACAAAATGCTTACAGCACCTGGTATTGCCAGGCTGTCTCCCATCCAAGTACTAACCAGGCCCGACCCTGCTTAGCTTCCGAGATCAGACGAGATCGGGCGTACCCAGGCTGGTATGGCCGTAAGCGAGAAACAATCTCTTGCTACAACATATATAGTCAAAGTGAGTCTGATAAAACAGACATTTAGTCAATTCATCATTAAATGCTTAATACAAGGCAGTGTTGCTGATGAAATAGTGCAAGAGCACACCCTCGTGGACAAAATGCTTACAGCACCTGGTATTCCCAGGCGGTCTCCCATCCAAGTACTAACCAGGCCCGACCCTGCTTAGCTTCCGAGATCAGACGAGATCGGGCGTACTCAGGCTGGTATGGCCGTAAGCGAGAAACAATCTCTTGCTACAACATATATAGTCAAAGTGAGTCTGATAAAACAGACATTTAGTCAATTCATCATTAAATGCTTAATACAAGGCAGTGTTGCTGATGAAATAGTGCAAGAGCACACCCTCGTGGACAAAATGATTACAGCACCTGGTATTCCCAGGCGGTCTCCCATCCAAGTACTAACCAGGCCCGACCCTGCTTAGCTTCCGAGATCAGACGAGATCGGGCGTACCCAGGCTGGTATGGCCGTAAGCGAGAAACAATCTCTTGCTACAACATATATAGTCAAAGTGAATCTGATAAAACAGACATTTAGTCAATTCATCATTAAATGCTTAATACAAGGCAGTGTTGCTGATGAAATAGTGCAAGAGCACACCCTCGTGGACAAAATGCTTACAGCACCTGGTATTCCCAGGCGGTCTCCCATCCAAGTACTAACCAGGCCCGACCCTGCTTAGCTTCCGAGATCAGACGAGATCGGGCGTACTCAGGCTGGTATGTCCGTAAGCGAGAAACAATCTCTTGCTACAACATATATAGTCAAAGTGAGTCTGATAAAACAGAAATTTAGTCAATTCATCATTAAATGCTTAATACAATCCAGTGTTGCTGATGAAATAGTGCAAGAGCACACCCTCGTGGACAAAATGCTTACAGCACCTGGTATTCCCAGGCGGTCTCCCATCCAAGTACTAACCAGGCCCGACCCTGCTTAGCTTCCGAGATCAGACGAGATCGGGCGTACCCAGGCTGGTATGGCCGTAAGCGAGAAACAATCTCTTGCTACAACATATATAGTCAAAGTGAGTGTGATAAACAGACATTGCATTTTCACCAATTAGATAAGCAGCTTGAACTTTGTGTCACTGAAAAAGTAGAAGAAATTACAAACACTGTTCCCATCACTTTTTAGCACAGGTAGTTGGATAAAATACAAACTTTATTTCCTTTCATCATTTGAACAGGGCAAAGGAGCACAAAGCACACACAAGCTGCATTCAGCAACAATATTCTTGTTTGTCTTATAAATACAAG
>NC_138298.1:4307500-4322500 GCF_965601325.2 Salmo salar
ATACAAACTTTATTTCCTTTCATCATTTGAACAGGGCAAAGGAGCACAAAGCACACACAAGCTGCATTCAGCAACAATATTCTTGTTTGTCTTATAAATACAAGGCAGATGCTAATTGAAAACACAAGGAAATTTGATCCTATTAAAAAGGCAGGAAGCTGCATTTAGTCAATTCATCATTAAATGCTTACTACAAGGCAGTGCTGCTGATGAAATAGTGCAGGGGCACACCCTCGTGGACAAAATGCTTACAGCACCTGGTATTCCCAGGCTGTCTCCCATCCAAGCACTAACCAGGCCCGACCCTGCTTAGCTTCCGAGATCAGACGAGATCGGGCGTACCCAGGCTGGTATGGCCGTAAGCGAGAAACAATCTCTTGCTACAACATATATAGTCAAAGTGAGTCTGATAAAACAGACATTTGGTCAATTCATCATTAAATGCTTAATACAAGGCAGTGTTGCTGATGAAATAGTGCAAGAGCACACCCTCGTGGACAAAATGCTTACAGCACCTGGTATTCCCAGGCGGTCTCCCATCCAAGTACTAACCAGGACCAACCCTGCTTAGCTTCCGAAATCAGACGAGATCGGGCGTACCCAGGCTGGTATGGCCGTAAGCGAGAAACAATCTCTTGCTACAACATATATAGTCAAAGTGAGTCTGATAAAACAGACATTTAGTCAATTCATCATTAAATGCTTAATACAAGGCAGTGTTGCTGATGAAATAGTGCAAGAGCACACCCTCGTGGACAAAATGCTTACAGCACCTGGTATTCCCAGGCGGTCTCCCATCCAAGTACTAACAAGGCCCGACCCTGCTTAGCTTCCGAGATCAGACGAGATCGGGCGTACCCAGGCTGGTATGGCCGTAAGCGTGAAACAATCTCTTGCTACAACATATATAGTCAAAGTGAATCTGATAAAACAGACATTTAGTCAATTCATCATTAAATGCTTAATACAAGGCAGTGTTGCTGATGAAATAGTGCAAGAGCACACCCTCGTGGACAAAATGCTTACAGCACCTGGTATTCCCAGGCGGTCTCCCATCCAAGTACTAACCAGGCCCGACCCTGCTTAGCTTCCGAGATCAGACGAGATCGGGCGTACTCAGGCTGGTATGGCCGTAAGCGAGAAACAATCTCTTGCTACAACATATATAGTCAAAGTGAGTCTGATAAAACTGAAATTTAGTCAATTCATCATTAAATGCTTAATACAAGGCAGTGTTGCTGATGAAATAGTGCAAGAGCACACCCTCGTGGACAAAATGCTTACAGCACCTGGTATTCCCAGGCGGTCTCCCATCCAAGTACTAACCAGGCCCGACCCTGCTTAGCTTCCGAGATCAGACGAGATCGGGCGTACCCAGGCTGGTATGGCCGTAAGCGAGAAACAATCTCTTGCTACAACATATATAGTCAAAGTGAGTGTGATAAACAGACATTGCATTTTCACCAATTAGATAAGCAGCTTGAACTTTGTGTCACTGAAAAAGTAGAAGAAATTACAAACACTGTTCCCATCACTTTTTAGCACAGGTAGTTGGATAAAATACAAACTTTATTTCCTTTCATCATTTGAACAGGGCAAAGGAGCACAAAGCACACACAAGCTGCATTCAGCAACAATATTCTTGTTTGTCTTATAAATACAAGGCAGATGCTAATTGAAAACACAAGGAAATTTGATCCTATTAAAAAGGCAGGAAGCTGCATTTAGTCAATTCATCATTAAATGCTTACTACAAGGCAGTGTTGCTGATGAAATAGTGCAGGGGCACACCCTCGTGGACAAAATGCTTACAGCACCTGGTATTCCCAGGCTGTCTCCCATCCAAGCACTAACCAGGCCCGACCCTGCTTAGCTTCCGAGATCAGACGAGATCGGGCGTACCCAGGCTGGTATGGCCGTAAGCGAGAAACAATCTCTTGCTACAACATATATAGTCAAAGTGAGTCTGATAAAACAGACATTTGGTCAATTCATCATTAAATGCTTAATACAAGGCAGTGTTGCTGATGAAATAGTGCAAGAGCACACCCTCGTGGACAAAATGCTTACAGCACCTGGTATTCCCAGGCGGTCTCCCATCCAAGTACTAACCAGGCCCGACCCTGCTTAGCTTCCGAGATCAGACGAGATCGGGCGTACCCAGGCTGGTATGGCCGTAAGCGAGAAACAATCTCTTGCTACAACATATATAGTCAAAGTGAGTCTGATAAAACAGACATTTAGTCAATTCATCATTAAATGCTTAATACAAGGCAGTGTTGCTGATGAAATAGTGCAAGAGCACACCCTCGTGGACAAAATGCTTACAGCACCTGGTATTCCCAGGCGGTCTCCCATCCAAGTACTAACCAGGCCCGACCCTGCTTAGCTTCCGAGATCAGACAAGATCGGGCGTACCCAGGCTGGTATGGCCGTAAGCGAGAAACAATCTCTTGCTACAACATATATAGTCAAAGTGAATCTGATAAAACAGACATTTGGTCAATTCATCATTAAATGCTTAATACAAGGCAGTGTTGCTGATGAAATAGTGCAAGAGCACACCCTCGTGGACAAAATGCTTACAGCACCTGGTATTCCCAGGCGGTCTCCCATCCAAGTACTAACCAGGCCCGACCCTGCTTAGCTTCCGAGATCAGACGAGATCGGGCGTACTCAGGCTGGTATGGCCGTAAGCGAGAAACAATCTCTTGCTACAACATATATAGTCAAAGTGAGTCTGATAAAACAGAAATTTAGTCAATTCATCATTAAATGCTTAATACAAGGCAGTGTTGCTGATGAAATAGTGCAAGAGCACACCCTCGTGGACAAAATGCTTACAGCACCTGGTATTCCCAGGCGGTCTCCCATCCAAGTACTAACCATGCCCGACCCTGCTTAGCTTCCGAGATCAGACGAGATCGGGCGTACCCAGGCTGGTATGGCCGTAAGTGAGAAACAATCTCTTGCTACAACATATATAGTCAAAGTGAGTGTGATAAACAGACATTGCATTTTCACCAATTAGATAAGCAGCTTGAATTTTGTGTCACTGAAAAAGTAGAAGAAATTACAAACACTGTTCCCATCACTTTTTAGCACAGGTAGTTGGATAAAATACAAACTTTATTTCCTTTCATCATTTGAACAGGGCAAAGGAGCACAAAGCACACACAAGCTGCATTCAGCAACAATATTCTTGTTTGTCTTATAAATACAAGGCAGATGCTAATTGAAAACACAAGGAAATTTGATCCTATTAAAAAGGCAGGAAGCTGCATTTAGTCAATTCATCATTAAATGCTTACTACAAGGCAGTGTTGCTGATGAAATAGTGCAGGGGCACACCCTCGTGGACAAAATGCTTACAGCACCTCGTATTCCCAGGCTGTCTCCCATCCAAGCACTAACCAGGCCCGACCCTGCTTAGCTTCCGAGATCAGACGAGATCGGGCGTACCCAGGCTGGTATGGCCGTAAGCGAGAAACAATCTCTTGCTACAACATATATAGTCAAAGTGAGTCTGATAAAACAGACATTTGGTCAATTCATCATTAAATGCTTAATACAAGGCAGTGTTGCTGATGAAATAGTGCAAGAGCACACCCTCGTGGACAAAATGCTTACAGCACCTGGTATTCCCAGGCGGTCTCCCATCCAAGTACTAACCAGGCCCGACCCTGCTTAGCTTCCGAGATCAGACGAGATCGGGCGTACCCAGGCTGGTATGGCCGTAAGCGAGAAACAATCTCTTGCTACAACATATATAGTCAAAGTGAGTCTGATAAAACAGACATTTAGTCAATTCATCATTAAATGCTTAATACAAGGCAGTGTTGCTGATGAAATAGTGCAAGAGCACACCCTCGTGGACAAAATGCTTACAGCACCTGGTATTCCCAGGCGGTCTCCCATCCAAGTACTAACCAGGCCCGACCCTGCTTAGCTTCCGAGATCAGACGAGATCGGGCGTACCCAGGCTGGTATGGCCGTAAGCGAGAAACAATCTCTTGCTACAACATATATAGTCAAAGTGAGTGTGATAAACAGACATTGCATTTTCACCAATTAGATAAGCAGCTTGAACTTTGTGTCACTGAAAAAGTAGAAGAAATTACAAACACTGTTCCCATCACTTTTTAGCACAGGTAGTTGGATAAAATACAAACTTTATTTCCTTTCATCATTTGAACAGGGCAAAGGAGCACAAAGCACACACAAGCTGCATTCAGCAACAATATTCTTGTTTGTCTTATAAATACAAGGCAGATGCTAATTGAAAACACAAGGAAATTTGATCCTATTAAAAAGGCAGGAAGCTGCATTTAGTCAATTCATCATTAAATGCTTACTACAAGGCAGTGTTGCTGATGAAATAGTGCAGGGGCACACCCTCGTGGACAAAATGCTTACAGCACCTGGTATTCCCAGGCTGTCTCCCATCCAAGTACTAACCAGGCCCGACCCTGCTTAGCTTCCGAGATCAGACGAGATCGGGCGTACCCAGGCTGGTATGGCCGTAAGCGAGAAACAATCTCTTGCTACAACATATATAGTCAAAGTGAGTCTGATAAAACAGACATTTGGTCAATTCATCATTAAATGCTTAATACAAGGCAGTGTTGCTGATGAAATAGTGCAAGAGCACACCCTCGTGGACAAAATGCTTACAGCACCTGGTATTCCCAGGCGGTCTCCCATCCAAGTACTAACCAGGCCCGACCCTGCTTAGCTTCCGAGATCAGACGAGATCGGGCGTACCCAGGCTGGTATGGCCGTAAGCGAGAAACAATCTCTTGCTACAACATATATAGTCAAAGTGAGTCTGATAAAACAGACATTTAGTCAATTCATCATTAAATGCTTAATACAAGGCAGTGTTGCTGATGAAATAGTGCAAGAGCACACCCTCGTGGACAAAATGCTTACAGCACCTGGTATTCCCAGGCGGTCTCCCATCCAAGTACTAACCAGGCCCGACCCTGCTTAGCTTCCGAGATCAGACGAGATCGGGCGTACCCAGGCTGGTATGGCCGTAAGCGAGAAACAATCTCTTGCTACAACATATATAGTCAAAGTGAATCTGATAAAACAGACATTTAGTCAATTCATCATTAAATGCTTAATACAAGGCAGTGTTGCTGATGAAATAGTGCAAGAGCACACCCTCGTGGACAAAATGCTTACAGCACCTGGTATTCCCAGGCGGTCTCCCATCCAAGTACTAACCAGGCCCGACCCTGCTTAGCTTCCGAGATCAGACGAGATCGGGCGTACTCAGGCTGGTATGGCCGTAAGCGAGAAACAATCTCTTGCTACAACATATATAGTCAAAGTGAGTCTGATAAAACAGAAATTTAGTCAATTCATCATTAAATGCTTAATACAAGGCAGTGTTGCTGATGAAATAGTGCAAGAGCACACCCTCGTGGACAAAATGCTTACAGCACCTGGTATTCCCAGGCGGTCTCCCATCCAAGTACTAACCAGGCCCGACCCTGCTTAGCTTCCGAGATCAGGCGTACCCAGGCTGGTATGGCCGTAAGCGAGAAACAATCTCTTGCTACAACATATATAGTCAAAGTGAGTGTGATAAACAGACATTGCATTTTCACCAATTAGATAAGCAGCTTGAACTTTGTGTCACTGAAAAAGTAGAAGAAATTACAAACACTGTTCCCATCACTTTTTAGCACAGGTAGTTGGATAAAATACAAACTTTATTTCCTTTCATCATTTGAACAGGGCAAAGGAGCACAAAGCACACACAAGCTGCATTCAGCAACAATATTCTTGTTTGTCTTATAAATACAAGGCAGATGCTAATTGAAAACACAAGGAAATTTGATCCTATTAAAAAGGCAGGAAGCTGCATTTAGTCAATTCATCATTAAATGCTTACTACAAGGCAGTGTTGCTGATGAAATAGTGCAGGGGCACACCCTCGTGGACAAAATGCTTACAGCACCTGGTATTCCCAGGCTGTCTCCCATCCAAGCACTAACCAGGCCCGACCCTGCTTAGCTTCCGAGATCAGACGAGATCGGGCGTACCCAGGCTGGTATGGCCGTAAGCGAGAAACAATCTCTTGCTACAACATATATAGTCAAAGTGAGTCTGATAAAACAGACATTTGGTCAATTCATCATTAAATGCTTAATACAAGGCAGTGTTGCTGATGAAATAGTGCAAGAGCACACCCTCGTGGACAAAATGCTTACAGCACCTGGTATTCCCAGGCGGTCTCCCATCCAAGTACTAACCAGGCCCGACCCTGCTTAGCTTCCGAGATCAGACGAGATCGGGCGTACCCAGGCTGGTATGGCCGTAAGCGAGAAACAATCTCTTGCTACAACATATATAGTCAAAGTGAGTCTGATAAAACAGACATTTAGTCAATTCATCATTAAATGCTTACTACAAGGCAGTGTTGCTGATGAAATAGTGCAAGAGCACACCCTCGTGGACAAAATGCTTACAGCACCTGGTATTCCCAGGCGGTCTCCCATCCAAGTACTAACCAGGCCCGACCCTGCTTAGCTTCCGAGATCAGACGAGATCGGGCGTACCCAGGCTGGTATGGCCGTAAGCGAGAAACAATCTCTTGCTACAACATATATAGTCAAAGTGAGTGTGATAAACAGACATTGCATTTTCACCAATTAGATAAGCAGCTTGAACTTTGTGTCACTGAAAAAGTAGAAGAAATTACAAACACTGTTCCCATCACTTTTTAGCACAGGTAGTTGGATAAAATACAAACTTTATTTCCTTTCATCATTTGAACAGGGCAAAGGAGCACAAAGCACACACAAGCTGCATTCAGCAACAATATTCTTGTTTGTCTTATAAATACAAGGCAGATGCTAATTGAAAACACAAGGAAATTTGATCCTATTAAAAAGGCAGGAAGCTGCATTTAGTCAATTCATCATTAAATGCTTACTACAAGGCAGTGTTGCTGATGAAATAGTGCAGGGGCACACCCTCGTGGACAAAATGCTTACAGCTCCTGGTATTGCCAGGCTGTCTCCCATCCAAGTACTAACCAGGCCCGACCCTGCTTAGCTTCCGAGATCAGACGAGATCGGGCGTACCCAGGCTGGTATGGCCGTAAGCGAGAAACAATCTCTTGCTACAACATATATAGTCAAAGTGAGTCTGATAAAACAGACATTTAGTCAATTCATCATTAAATGCTTAATACAAGGCAGTGTTGCTGATGAAATAGTGCAAGAGCACACCCTCGTGGACAAAATGCTTACAGCACCTGGTATTCCCAGGCGGTCTCCCATCCAAGTACTAACCAGGCCCGACCCTGCTTAGCTTCCGAGATCAGACGAGATCGGGCGTACTCAGGCTGGTATGGCCGTAAGCGAGAAACAATCTCTTGCTACAACATATATAGTCAAAGTGAGTGTGATAAACAGACATTGCATTTTCACCAATTAGATAAGCAGCTTGAACTTTGTGTCACTGAAAAAGTAGAAGAAATTACAAACACTGTTCCCATCACTTTTTAGCACAGGTAGTTGGATAAAATACAAACTTTATTTCCTTTCATCATTTGAACAGGGCAAAGGAGCACAAAGCACACACAAGCTGCATTCAGCAACAATATTCTTGTTTGTCTTATAAATACAAGGCAGATGCTAATTGAAAACACAAGGAAATTTGATCCTATTAAAAAGGCAGGAAGCTGCATTTAGTCAATTCATCATTAAATGCTTACTACAAGGCAGTGTTGCTGATGAAATAGTGTAGGGGCACACCCTCGTGGACAAAATGCTTACAGCACCTGGTATCCCCAGGCGGTCTCCCATCCAAGTACTAACCAGGCCCGACCCTGCTTAGCTTCCGAGATCAGACGAGATCGGGCGTACCCAGGCTGGTATGGCCGTAAGCGAGAAACAATCTCTTGCTACAACATATATAGTCAAAGTGAATCTGATAAAACAGACATTTAGTCAATTCATCATTAAATGCTTAATACAAGGCAGTGTTGCTGATGAAATAGTGCAAGAGCACACCCTCGTGGACAAGATGCTTACAGCACCTGGTATTCCCAGGCGGTCTCCCATCCAAGTACTAACCAGGCCCGACCCTGCTTAGCTTCCGAGATCAGACGAGATCGGGCGTACCCAGGCTGGTATGGCCGTAAGCGAGAAACAATCTCTTGCTACAACATATATAGTCAAAGTGAGTGTGATAAACAGACATTGCATTTTCACCAATTAGATAAGCAGCTTGAACTTTGTGTCACTGAAAAAGTAGAAGAAATTACAAACACTGTTCCCATCACTTTTTAGCACAGGTAGTTGGATAAAATACAAACTTTATTTCCTTTCATCATTTGAACAGGGCAAAGGAGCACAAAGCACACACAAGCTGCATTCAGCAACAATATTCTTGTTTGTCTTATAAATACAAGGCAGATGCTAATTGAAAACACAAGGAAATTTGATCCTATTAAAAAGGCAGGAAGCTGCATTTAGTCAATTCATCATTAAATGCTTACTACAAGGCAGTGTTGCTGATGAAATAGTGCAGGGGCACACCCTCGTGGACAAAATGCTTACAGCACCTGGTATTGCCAGGCTGTCTCCCATCCAAGTACTAACCAGGCCCGACCCTGCTTAGCTTCCGAGATCAGACGAGATCGGGCGTACCCAGGCTGGTATGGCCGTAAGCGAGAAACAATCTCTTGCTACAACATATATAGTCAAAGTGAGTCTGATAAAACAGACATTTAGTCAATTCATCATTAAATGCTTAATACAAGGCAGTGTTGCTGATGAAATAGTGCAAGAGCACACCCTCGTGGACAAAATGCTTACAGCACCTGGTATTCCCAGGCGGTCTCCCATCCAAGTACTAACCAGGCCCGACCCTGCTTAGCTTCCGAGATCAGACGAGATCGGGCGTACTCAGGCTGGTATGGCCGTAAGCGAGAAACAATCTCTTGCTACAACATATATAGTCAAAGTGAGTGTGATAAACAGACATTGCATTTTCACCAATTAGATAAGCAGCTTGAACTTTGTGTCACTGAAAAAGTAGAAGAAATTACAAACACTGTTCCCATCACTTTTTAGCACAGGTAGTTGGATAAAATACAAACTTTATTTCCTTTCATCATTTGAACAGGGCAAAGGAGCACAAAGCACACACAAGCTGCATTCAGCAACAATATTCTTGTTTGTCTTATAAATACAAGGCAGATGCTAATTGAAAACACAAGGAAATTTGATCCTATTAAAAAGGCAGGAAGCTGCATTTAGTCAATTCATCATTAAATGCTTACTACAAGGCAGTGTTGCTGATGAAATAGTGTAGGGGCACACCCTCGTGGACAAAATGCTTACAGCACCTGGTATCCCCAGGCGGTCTCCCATCCAAGTACTAACCAGGCCCGACCCTGCTTAGCTTCCGAGATCAGACGAGATCGGGCGTACCCAGGCTGGTATGGCCGTAAGCGAGAAACAATCTCTTGCTACAACATATATAGTCAAAGTGAATCTGATAAAACAGACATTTAGTCAATTCATCATTAAATGCTTAATACAAGGCAGTGTTGCTGATGAAATAGTGCAAGAGCACACCCTCGTGGACAAGATGCTTACAGCACCTGGTATTCCCAGGCGGTCTCCCATCCAAGTACTAACCAGGCCCGACCCTGCTTAGCTTCCGAGATCAGACGAGATCGGGCGTACCCAGGCTGGTATGGCCGTAAGCGAGAAACAATCTCTTGCTACAACATATATAGTCAAAGTGAGTGTGATAAACAGACATTGCATTTTCACCAATTAGATAAGCAGCTTGAACTTTGTGTCACTGAAAAAGTAGAAGAAATTACAAACACTGTTCCCATCACTTTTTAGCACAGGTAGTTGGATAAAATACAAACTTTATTTCCTTTCATCATTTGAACAGGGCAAAGGAGCACAAAGCACACACAAGCTGCATTCAGCAACAATATTCTTGTTTGTCTTATAAATACAAGGCAGATGCTAATTGAAAACACAAGGAAATTTGATCCTATTAAAAAGGCAGGAAGCTGCATTTAGTCAATTCATCATTAAATGCTTACTACAAGGCAGTGTTGCTGATGAAATAGTGCAGGGGCACACCCTCGTGGACAAAATGCTTACAGCACCTGGTATTGCCAGGCTGTCTCCCATCCAAGTACTAACCAGGCCCGACCCTGCTTAGCTTCCGAGATCAGACGAGATCGGGCGTACCCAGGCTGGTATGGCCGTAAGCGAGAAACAATCTCTTGCTACAACATATATAGTCAAAGTGAGTCTGATAAAACAGACATTTAGTCAATTCATCATTAAATGCTTAATACAAGGCAGTGTTGCTGATGAAATAGTGCAAGAGCACACCCTCGTGGACAAAATGCTTACAGCACCTGGTATTCCCAGGCGGTCTCCCATCCAAGTACTAACCAGGCCCGACCCTGCTTAGCTTCCGAGATCAGACGAGATCGGGCGTACTCAGGCTGGTATGGCCGTAAGCGAGAAACAATCTCTTGCTACAACATATATAGTCAAAGTGAGTGTGATAAACAGACATTGCATTTTCACCAATTAGATAAGCAGCTTGAACTTTGTGTCACTGAAAAAGTAGAAGAAATTACAAACACTGTTCCCATCACTTTTTAGCACAGGTAGTTGGATAAAATACAAACTTTATTTCCTTTCATCATTTGAACAGGGCAAAGGAGCACAAAGCACACACAAGCTGCATTCAGCAACAATATTCTTGTTTGTCTTATAAATACAAGGCAGATGCTAATTGAAAACACAAGGAAATTTGATCCTATTAAAAAGGCAGGAAGCTGCATTTAGTCAATTCATCATTAAATGCTTACTACAAGGCAGTGTTGCTGATGAAATAGTGTAGGGGCACACCCTCGTGGACAAAATGCTTACAGCACCTGGTATCCCCAGG
Organism: Salmo salar; assembly: GCF_965601325.2. Classification (NCBI taxonomy): domain Eukaryota; kingdom Metazoa; phylum Chordata; class Actinopteri; order Salmoniformes; family Salmonidae; genus Salmo; species Salmo salar. The sequence goes on from NC_138298.1 coordinate 4,318,460, forward strand.
CGGTCTCCCATCCAAGTACTAACCAGGCCCGACCCTGCTTAGCTTCCGAGATCAGACGAGATCGGGCGTACCCAGGCTGGTATGGCCGTAAGCGAGAAACAATCTCTTGCTACAACATATATAGTCAAAGTGAATCTGATAAAACAGACATTTAGTCAATTCATCATTAAATGCTTAATACAAGGCAGTGTTGCTGATGAAATAGTGCAAGAGCACACCCTCGTGGACAAGATGCTTACAGCACCTGGTATTCCCAGGCGGTCTCCCATCCAAGTACTAACCAGGCCCGACCCTGCTTAGCTTCCGAGATCAGACGAGATCGGGCGTACTCAGGCTGGTATGGCCGTAAGCGAGAAACAATCTCTTGCTACAACATATATAGTCAAAGTGAGTGTGATAAACAGACATTGCATTTTCACCAATTAGATAAGCAGCTTGAACTTTGTGTCACTGAAAAAGTAGAAGAAATTACAAACACTGTTCCCATCACTTTTTAGCACAGGTAGTTGGATAAAATACAAACTTTATTTCCTTTCATCATTTGAACAGGGCAAAGGAGCACAAAGCACACACAAGCTGCATTCAGCAACAATATTCTTGTTTGTCTTATAAATACAAGGCAGATGCTAATTGAAAACACAAGGAAATTTGATCCTATTAAAAAGGCAGGAAGCTGCATTTAGTCAATTCATCATTAAATGCTTACTACAAGGCAGTGTTGCTGATGAAATAGTGCAGGGGCACACCCTCGTGGACAAAATGCTTACAGCACCTGGTATTCCCAGGCTGTCTCCCATCCAAGCACTAACCAGGCCCGACCCTGCTTAGCTTCCGAGATCAGACGAGATCGGGCGTACCCAGGCTGGTATGGCCGTAAGCGAGAAACAATCTCTTGCTACAACATATATAGTCAAAGTGAGTCTGATAAAACAGACATTTGGTCAATTCATCATTAAATGCTTAATACAAGGCAGTGTTGCTGATGAAATAGTGCAAGAGCACACCCTCGTGGACAAAATGCTTACAGCACCTGGTATTCCCAGGCGGTCTCCCATCCAAGTACTAACCAGGCCCGCCCCTGCTTAGCTTCCGAGATCAGACGAGATCGGGCGTACCCAGGCTGGTATGGCCGTAAGCGAGAAACAATCTCTTGCTACAACATATATAGTCAAAGTGAGTCTGATAAAACAGACATTTAGTCAATTCATCATTAAATGCTTAATACAAGGCAGTGTTGCTGATGAAATAGTGCAAGAGCACACCCTCGTGGACAAAATGATTACAGCACCTGGTATTCCCAGGCGGTCTCCCATCCAAGTACTAACCAGGCCCGACCCTGCTTAGCTTCCGAGATCAGACGAGATCGGGCGTACCCAGGCTGGTATGGCCGTAAGCGAGAAACAATCTCTTGCTACAACATATATAGTCAAAGTGAATCTGATAAAACAGACATTTAGTCAATTCATCATTAAATGCTTAATACAAGGCAGTGTTGCTGATGAAATAGTGCAAGAGCACACCCTCGTGGACAAAATGCTTACAGCACCTGGTATTCCCAGGCGGTCTCCCATCCAAGTACTAACCAGGCCCGACCCTGCTTAGCTTCCGAGATCAGACGAGATCGGGCGTACTCAGGCTGGTATGTCCGTAAGCGAGAAACAATCTCTTGCTACAACATATATAGTCAAAGTGAGTCTGATAAAACAGAAATTTAGTCAATTCATCATTAAATGCTTAATACAATCCAGTGTTGCTGATGAAATAGTGCAAGAGCACACCCTCGTGGACAAAATGCTTACAGCACCTGGTATTCCCAGGCGGTCTCCCATCCAAGTACTAACCAGGCCCGACCCTGCTTAGCTTCCGAGATCAGACGAGATCGGGCGTACCCAGGCTGGTATGGCCGTAAGTGAGAAACAATCTCTTGCTACAACATATATAGTCAAAGTGAGTGTGATAAACAGACATTGCATTTTCACCAATTAGATAAGCAGCTTGAACTTTGTGTCACTGAAAAAGTAGAAGAAATTACAAACACTGTTCCCATCACTTTTTAGCACAGGTAGTTGGATAAAATACAAACTTTATTTCCTTTCATCATTTGAACAGGGCAAAGGAGCACAAAGCACACACAAGCTGCATTCAGCAACAATATTCTTGTTTGTCTTATAAATACAAGGCAGATGCTAATTGAAAACACAAGGAAATTTGATCCTATTAAAAAGGCAGGAAGCTGCATTTAGTCAATTCATCATTAAATGCTTACTACAAGGCAGTGTTGCTGATGAAATAGTGCAGGGGCACACCCTCGTGGACAAAATGCTTACAGCACCTCGTATTCCCAGGCTGTCTCCCATCCAAGCACTAACCAGGCCCGACCCTGCTTAGCTTCCGAGATCAGACGAGATCGGGCGTACCCAGGCTGGTATGGCCGTAAGCGAGAAACAATCTCTTGCTACAACATATATAGTCAAAGTGAGTCTGATAAAACAGACATTTGGTCAATTCATCATTAAATGCTTAATACAAGGCAGTGTTGCTGATGAAATAGTGCAAGAGCACACCCTCGTGGACAAAATGCTTACAGCACCTGGTATTCCCAGGCGGTCTCCCATCCAAGTACTAACCAGGCCCGACCCTGCTTAGCTTCCGAGATCAGACGAGATCGGGCGTACCCAGGCTGGTATGGCCGTAAGCGAGAAACAATCTCTTGCTACAACATATATAGTCAAAGTGAGTCTGATAAAACAGACATTTAGTCAATTCATCATTAAATGCTTAATACAAGGCAGTGTTGCTGATGAAATAGTGCAAGAGCACACCCTCGTGGACAAAATGCTTACAGCACCTGGTATTCCCAGGCGGTCTCCCATCCAAGTACTAACCAGGCCCGACCCTGCTTAGCTTCCGAGATCAGACGAGATCGGGCGTACCCAGGCTGGTATGGCCGTAAGCGAGAAACAATCTCTTGCTACAACATATATAGTCAAAGTGAATCTGATAAAACAGACATTTGGTCAATTCATCATTAAATGCTTAATACAAGGCAGTGTTGCTGATGAAATAGTGCAAGAGCACACCCTCGTGGACAAAATGCTTACAGCACCTGGTATTCCCAGGCGGTCTCCCATCCAAGTACTAACCAGGCCCGACCCTGCTTAGCTTTCGAGATCAGACGAGATCGGGCGTACTCAGGCTGGTATGGCCGTAAGCGAGAAACAATCTCTTGCTACAACATATATAGTCAAAGTGAGTCTGATAAAACAGAAATTTAGTCAATTCATCATTAAATGCTTAATACAAGGCAGTGTTGCTGATGAAATAGTGCAAGAGCACACCCTCGTGGACAAAATGCTTACAGCACCTGGTATTCCCAGGCGGTCTCCCATCCAAGTACTAACCAGGCCCGACCCTGCTTAGCTTCCGAGATCAGACGAGATCGGGCGTACCCAGGCTGGTATGGCCGTAAGCGAGAAACAATCTCTTGCTACAACATATATAGTCAAAGTGAGTGTGATAAACAGACATTGCATTTTCACCAATTAGATAAGCAGCTTGAACTTTGTGTCACTGAAAAAGTAGAAGAAATTACAAACACTGTTCCCATCACTTTTTAGCACAGGTAGTTGGATAAAATACAAACTTTATTTCCTTTCATCATTTGAACAGGGCAAAGGAGCACAAAGCACACACAAGCTGCATTCAGCAACAATATTCTTGTTTGTCTTATAAATACAAGGCAGATGCTAATTGAAAACACAAGGAAATTTGATCCTATTAAAAAGGCAGGAAGCTGCATTTAGTCAATTCATCATTAAATGCTTACTACAAGGCAGTGTTGCTGATGAAATAGTGCAGGGGCACACCCTCGTGGACAAAATGCTTACAGCACCTGGTATTCCCAGGCTGTCTCCCATCCAAGCACTAACCAGGCCCGACCCTGCTTAGCTTCCGAGATCAGACGAGATCGGGCGTACCCAGGCTGGTATGGCCGTAAGCGAGAAACAATCTCTTGCTACAACATATATAGTCAAAGTGAGT